>NC_061109.1:24472461-24499961 GCF_015104395.2 Macrobrachium nipponense | reverse complement strand
TATGGAAATGTTTGTAAGGTTTGGTGAAATTAAAGTCATAAAGTATTGTGGAACTGAAGATTTTGCATTTTGGAGGGTTTGGATTGAGTTTGCTACTGATAAGAATGCCACAAATGCTTTCAAGTGTTCATCTAAGGAAAACTTAAAATGTATGTTAATTCATAAAATACCCCAGAATATTGAGGTAGATTCCTTTTATCCATCTAGGGTCAGTCAGGAAACTACAGATAGGAAACGTAAGGTGAGGACACCTCTACCTGCCAGGTGGCTGATTGTTTCAACAAAATCAGACTTTTGCAATCTTTTTCACTTCAGGAAACATTTGAGAACATTGGTAGGAACAATGACCAACTCTGATATTACTAAATTTGGAAAGAATAGTTTTTTGGTTCATGCAAAGTCTTATATACAAGGTCACATGATCTCTAAGCTGAAAAATATGATAAAAGAGGTCAAACCACACTATAGTTTTAGTTATGCCAAGGGAGTGGTATTCAGTCAAGACCTATATGAACTGCCTGACGAGGATTTGCAGGAAATGTGTGATGATGAAGTGTGGAAGATTTTCAAGGTTCCAAGGTCAAGAATGATTATTTTCACTTTTAATAATGATCAAGTTCCTGATTATGTATATGTTGACAAGGAGAGATTTCGTGTTAGACCTTTTAAGCACAGACCACTCCAATGCTACATATGTTTTGGATATGGTCACTCGTCAAAGGTGTTTACTAGAGACCAGTTATGTGCTGCCTGCTCCTTACAAAAGCATGAAGGCGAATTTTCTAACCCAATATTATGTATAAATTGTAAGGGAAATCATAATACATGGCATAAGGAATGGTGATGTAGTAAAAAGTGGAAAATCGAATAAAAAAGATCGATCTAGGATGCCAACTTCAAAGCCAAAGCTTCAGCTATCCCCTTCGAGCTCGAAGTACATTCAGCATCTCCGCCTTCATCTAAGAGGGCTCCTTTGTCCCCTCCCGATGGGCCTCCTCTGGGGTTCTGGGAGGTTTCTCGGGCTTCTGAGAAGCTGCCTGATCTGGGTATGTCCCAGAATGAAACCTTGTTCCGGGCACCTCATAAGGCTCAGGTGCACGCTGCAGAGACGGTGCCTCTTAGAAATAAGAGACCCCGTACTCCATCATCTCCACCTATATCCCCACACCATGGTAGGGTTCCCAAGAGAGGAAATAGCAGGTCTCTTGAGGATCTGCCAAGTTCCTCTAAGAAACAAAAGACCAGTCTTTCCAGACCAGGCCATTCCAAATCCGAAAAGTAAAAAAAAAAAAAAAAAAAAAATCTAATAGTAAATAATGGCTCTATGTCAGTGGAACATACGAGGTTTCCATTCAAACAGAGAACAGGTCCGGGTCCTTTTTAAGGAGCATAATTTAGCTACCCTTTGTTTGCAAGAGACCAAATTGGTAATGTTTCTCCTAACTGTTGACAGAACTTTATTTTTCACAGATCTCCACCACCTGTAGGTGAACGTGCTCATGGTGGCACATGTATTATTGCGGTCAAGTCATTACCACAAAAAGTTATCCAATTAGACTCGATACTGCAAACTTGTGCAACAAAGATTTTCATCAACAAATGGGTCACTCTGTGCTCTCTTTATCTAGAACCTGGCCTAGAAACTCGATTGGTGGACAGAGCTGGCAATCCAAGACAATTAGAGGTTGAAGATTTGCAATCACTTTTAGACCAACTACCCCAGCCTTTCATTCTGATGGGGGATTTCAATGCAAAACATACTTTGTAGGGGAAGGTAGGTGTGATCACCGTGGGCTTATAAATGAAGGATTGTTAGATTGCAATGAAGTAGTTTTAATGAACGATGGTTCTCCTACAAGGTTTGATGTAGCCCATAACTCCAGTTCAGCAATTGATCTTACAATATGTTCGTCGTCATTACGATTAGACTATAAGTGGTCAGTGGAAGATAAAGGAGGCAGATTGGCAGCTGTATGGAAAATCTACCAAAGTCAATCGTAAGGCCAATGAATTTCCTTGCCCCTCCCTCGGCTGCCTATGAATATCTCGCTTATATAATGATTGGAGGGGCAATGATGTCAATTCCTAAAACACCAGGGAAACCCCGTCGTCCACTGGTACCTTGGTGGAATAGTAAATGTGCCTTGAGTAGAAAAATTGCAAGAAGAGCTAGTTACAAGCGATATCGAAAGCGTCCTGTCTTGGTTAATAGAATAATAATATACAAGAAAAACCTCGCCAAACAAAAGCAAGTTTTTAAAGAAGCAAGGTTTGGGATAGAATCCGTAAATTACTTGGGAAATTTTTCCCTTCCCCTTGACCTATTTTGAAAATCAACTTGGTAGTTATATCGGATGCAAGAGAGGTGGCAGAGGCCTTTGCTCGACACTTTTCTAGCATTTCAAGTCCCAGTACTACTCCCCTGAATTTCGCAATATTAGAAACACGGCTAGTTAATCCGCCTGTTTGTTCTAACTCTGAGGCATATAACCTTCCATTTAGTATTGTCAAATTCGAATATGCCTTATCTTTGTCTTCTCCAACATCACCTGGAGAAGATGATATTATTTATGCAATGATTTTTCATTTACCTCTGGAGTCTAAAAAATTCTTTGTTGATGTTTTAAACGAATTCTGGTGCTCAGGGACTTCATACAATTTGTGGAAAAACTTTTATAGTTCCTTTTTTGAAACCCGGAAAGGACCCTAGTCATCCCAAAAGTTATAGGCCTATTGCTATTACCAGCTGTGTCTTCAAGATTTACGAACGAATGGTGAATTTTCGTCTGATGTGTTTATTAGAAACAAAGAGCCTGTTGTCGCAGAGGCAATTTGGCTTCCGCAAGAATAGAAGTACTTTAGACCCCTTATTATGTCTCACACGTGAGATTCAGAATGCTTTTGCAGTCCAAAATCAAACCATTGCTGTGTTCTTTGATCTGGAAAAAGCATTTGATACTACCTGGAGGCCTGGTATTTTAATGCAGCTGGTTGAATGGCGTATTGGTGGCAATTTGTATAATTTTGCCAAAGACTTCCTGTCTGACCGGTACCTTAAAGTTAGAATTGGCTCTACCTTCTCATCAGAGTATCTTCAGGAAGGAGGCATTCCACAAGGGAGTGTGCTTAGTCCAACCTTTTTTAATATTGCCATTAATGGTTTACTTGAACGTCTCCCTGTTGGAGTTGAAGCTTGTAATAAAATTCAGATTGCGATTAATGCTGCTACTACCTGGGCTAATAGTAAAGGTTACAAATTTTCTGCTGAAAAAACCAAGCTATACGTTTTTTTAGAACACGAAGAAGGGAAGAGATTCCAACCTTATTTTTAGAAGGTTCTATCTTGCTGTATGAAGATAAAGTCAAATATTTAGGAATTATTTTTGACAAAAAATTGACTTATGCTGAACATATAAATGAGACTACAGTAAATGTTAAACAACGGTGCAATATTCTTAAAGTTGTTAGAAACCTGAATTTTGGAGCTGACTGTACTACTTTATTAAGAATTTATGAGGCCCTATGCTTGAGTTCGATTGACTATGGATCTCAGGTTTATGGTTCGGTATGTAAGGCCTTGTTAGGCAAGCTGGATGTAGTACACAATATGGCATTGCGTATTTGTACAAGTGCTTTGAAAACGTCTCCTATTGAAAGCCTTTATGTAGACTCTGGTTTTCCTCCTCTTTTCATTCGGAGGGAGGAACAGGGTCTCTGATATTTGGTACGGGCACTAACCTCTCAATCTAATCCAAATTTTAAGTATATAAAAAGTCCTGTTGACAGAGCACCAACTAGACCTCCATTGCCTAAGCCCCTTGAAGTTAGATTAAACATTAGTGCGAGATAGGTAGGCCTTATTCCTCCACTAGAAATGGAAACTACATTTTCTAAATTCCCCCTTGGTGTAGGCCTCCTTTAGATATTTGCCAAGTTAGAGACAACAAAAATATCAGCTCAAGTGTTCAGCTTAAAAGTAGCTTCTTGGCCCATGTTTCTGAGCATAGTAACTCGATTGCTGTCTATACAGATGGGTCAAAATCAGCAAATGGTGTTGAATGTTCTGTCATCGTCGGTGATATAACAATTAAAAAAAAGCCTCCCTATTAAGTTCTCAATTTTTAATGCTGAGATTTATGCTATTTTTAGCGTTTTGAAATTTATTTTTAGTACAGGTAGCACTGGGGACTCGTATATTATTTATTGTGATTCCCAGAGTTCCCTAGCTGCACTCCAGAAGTTGATGCCATCTAATCAACTTGTCCAAGAGGTGCAGGATTGGCTGGTCCTCCTGCATTCTCGAAAGCACATCAGTGTGAAGTTTTGTTGGGTTCCCTCGCATGTGGGAATTCGTGGTAACGAGCTGGCTGATACAGCCGCTAAGCAGGCAGCTTCCCACTTTGTGAGGGTTACCTGTGAAGATTTTAAACTTTTTATTAAATCATTTTGTAGGACTAAGTGGCAGAATCACTGGTCCAACTTAAATAGTAATTTAAAGATGAAATCGATCAGACCTGGTCGCCTTCTGTTGGGATGGATAGAAGATCTAGTATAGTTTTAACGCGCCTGCGTATAGGGCGTACGTTTTTAACACACAGGTATCTTTTAACTAGTGGAGCAGAGAGGCAGGTTCCTCAATGCTCCAATTGTAATGTTGGCATACAGTGAGGCATATATTTGTTGACTGCCCTCTTTATTTTAATCATAGACGTCGGTTTGGTTTCACCAACAAACCTTTGTCAGATATTTTAGGAGAGGGTGCTCCCGCAGAGGAGATTTTAAAATTTCTTAAGGAAATCCATTTGTTTTATGGTATTTAATTGAGTATTTTGATATGAATTTGAGTTTAATAATTTGGATTAATTATATACGTGCACCTTTTATTAGTAAATATGTCCAGTCGATATATATGCGGTGAATGGCCTTCGGCTCTGGCGCGTGGCAAATGGCCACAAATTTTATAAATTCAATTCAATTCTAGCAAAGGGATCTTGCCCTTCCAGACTTGCTGGTCAATCTTCTTCGTGTTAAACCATCTGTGTAGTACAGCAGCATCTCTTTTCTTTTTTTAGTTCCTTTCTCTGCATCTCCTCCTTTTAATTTTCATACTATCGAGACGAAGTTCAACCTCCAGTGCTGGAATTTTTCCATATATTAAATTCACATCAACCGTGCATTTTATGTCTAGGCCAGTCCCTTACGACGCTCCTGATTGGCTGTTGATAAGCCAATCACAGGGCCGGAAACTCTCAGTCTCTCGAGAGTTCACATGGGTAGGATCTATGTTCCACCTCTCCTGAGGGATACGTCTTTCAAAAGTATCCCTCAGGAGAGGTGGAGCATAGATCCTACCCATGTGAACTGTCGTCAGAGACTCAGTTTTTCCAGCCCTGTGATTGGCTTATCAACAGCCAATCAGGAGCGTCGTAAGGGACTGGGCTAGACATTAAATGCACGGCTGATGTGAATCTATTATAATAAACACCATCATCGACTTTCTGCCTCTTAGTGTTGTCCGGTATGTTACACCGCTAGCCAATCCAGAAAAGTTTTCCATTCTAAAGGCAGTTTCCAGACCTTGGTTCATTTTGACTGATTCCTCTGAGGTTCCACTGCACAAAAGCGCACTAAAAATTGCTTTTAAGCCCAGGAAAGGCAAACGTTATAGATTTCGGAATATGTACCGACAGAAGCCACTCTTCAGCTTATATTTACCTCACACATTTTCCTTCCTGTGTTTATCAGAATTTTATAAAGTTTCTCCTAAAAATCTCCTAAAAAAATTTGAATTTTTTTCCAAATGACACATCACCAAATACATGAAAATGTCAAACACCGAGGAAACTCGTCTCTATGGCCTTCTCATCATTAACATACCTCTTCATCCCGACCATCTTTATTACTTTCATATCATCAGAATGACTAACGGGCTGCTCCATGAGCAAGAGCCCGTGCTAGCATGAAGCCATCTTATTTTCAAACAGCGTAGACACCACTCGCCTGTCTGAGGCCCATTACTGTACTAAACATTTTACACTCTCTCTCTCTCTCTCTCTCTCTCTCTCTTCTCTAGAGAAAGAGAGATCTAGAGAGAGACAGAGAGTGAACATAGTTTCATATTAGATACGCCAGATTTCAGTGTAGTATTTGCAAGGGACAAATATCAGACTGATGATCTAGGGAAAGGATGTTAGTGTCACGTATAAAGATATCTGCATTATCATGTACATATTTTTAAGTACAGCATGTACAGATAGAATGTACAAGAAGTGTTGCATATAGAATATTAAAAGAATTGCTTGTGCCACTAGCATAGATGTAAATCCAACGAATTCCCAGCTTTCTTACTATACTTTTTTTTCTAATAATATATATATAATATATATATAATATAATATATATTATATATATATAATATATATTATATCTATATATTATATATATATATATATATGTATATGATATGTTATTGCACTGATATACTTCCGCAAACTAAAATACAGTTCAGTCCTGAAAAATACAGTCTTAATTTTATTTCTACTAAACTGGAACCTTCTCAAATGTGCACTTAGCTGGGAAGGAGTCAAAATTAATTTTGCAGCGGAAGGGAGTTCACCCAATCGTGGGTGAACTCCCTGTGCATAAAACTTCCAAAGCATCATCCATTTCATACGCCTACACAGAACGCTTCTCTGCAGCATGTGAAAGCACACGACATAAAGCACAAGCACAACGGTCTTCTCGCTCTTGTGGCAAATGAAGACCCATTCACATTCAACGTCCACATTTCACTTCCATCTTGGCTTCAATAAAAACTGAACAAGTCTCTTGCACACAACCTGCTAATTCCCTTGCTTCAGGTATTTATTCTGGGACTTGCCTCCCCTTTAATGCTACTAGCATAAATTAGATTTGATCCTAAATGCTTCTACATAGTTATATCGTGATTCCATTTATCCACCATCCACATGTACTACGTTAACTGTTCCATCATCTTATTGCAATTTACTCTCATAAGTTTGCAATTGTTCAAATTTAATCTTAAATTTCTCTCCTTACAGACACTTTCACAGTAGTTTATGCAGTTTCTCTTTACTATCCTAATTAGTATTCTATTATCCGCACACATTACCTACTTCACGTTCCATTCACACTTATTATCTTATCCTGCGTCTAATATCATTTTTCTTATTTCTCATATCATTCTGTCCTTAAATATATTAAAAAGCAAACTTGCTTCAGATCCATTTTTCCAATAAACCTGTAGCAGCTCTCTTGTGTGCATATTCTAACACACTCAGCTTCTTTCATGAGAATCTAGCATTTCTGTCGACACCTCATCTTCTGTAACACAAATCCTCAAACTCTGTCATGTCTCGTTAGGATGCAAAGTCTACTTCGCTGGTAAAGGACCCTTGGTTCGCCAATCCCCTAGATAGACTTATATTGTCCGAATCGTTTGGCAGAGATAGTAGCCTACTGCTTTCCTTCCTTCACTTACTGTGTGACTTAACGTTTATGTATGTTTTTATGTATATATGCACTATATATACATACACACGTATTTCTTATGAATTTTTTTGACAGTTTAATTTCTCTCAACTGTTGGTAATATAGGTTTAGTATTTTCAGTTATTAGCTTATTTGCTCAGTGAACTACAATCTTTTGCATTCACCACTTTTAAAAATGAATAATAACTGAATGTTCACGGTGTAGACTAAAGTTTTTCCGGATACCAGTGCGCAGGCGTGACAGCTTGGCATTAAATATGTTATAAAAAAAAATCTTATGCCAGTTCGGAATAAGTTCTCATCTACATAAAGGAAATAAAGCCGGCTCAAGATCAGACAAATTAAATCTGAGGAAACAGCGATAGCTCCTTGCCACTTGAGAGTTAACTACATTCACCCAACACATTTCGGCTGCATATGAGTAATATTTGTTTCTACTTGGCGCGTCAACACCAGCCATTGTGCAGTGATTGCGTGATCCCTTATTTGTATAACGCTTCCGTTTCTTGGGGACTTGAGAGTGTATGTCCCCTTTCTGAGGCCTGGTATGAGGAAGATAATTGGTTTCTATCTGTCTTCAGATCTTGGTGTAGATCATTATAGGACATATGGACCGTCGTCGTTCGTATTTCGTACGTCAATTATTTTTACGTTGGAATAACTGAAGCTGATTTCACCATACGGTCCGTTTATCTTTTGGGTTTCGTACTGCTGTCATATAAGCAAGGTCTAAAGAAAACTTCAGTATTAGTCTATAGTTCTTATGTGGATGTTTGTTCATCTGAAATGTCTTCCAAAAGTGTCCAAGCCGTACGAAAGATGAACGAAACATATGGTGTATAGGTATGCAGATTTCCGAGTAAAAAGAATAGGCCTATACGTATGAGACGTACTGAATAGTAAGAATAAACCCTGAATTGTCGTATGTTTATTGGGGAGTCTGGTCTTCAAAAGATAGAACTATTTCAGTTTTCGTTTGATGTGCAACTTTGAATGTACAGCATGGGAGTATTTCTAGATATGTACAGATTTGCGACAAATTCGTTGAGAAATGGCTATTTATTTCAAGCGTTGTGACGTCAGTTGGATACGTGTGTCATACCATCCTTCAATCAACCAACCAACCAGTTTCTGGCATCGATGGCCTGGGTAGTCAGTCTATATTTTGCGGTTGAGTTCGGAACAAATATTTTCACTTTTCGTTTGTACTGCGCCAGTGTTGGGTTACGACCCATTCCATTCCAGGTGCCTCTGCTGAAAAAAATGCCTACTTCTCTTCATTAAAAATATTTAATGATAAGTATGGCACTAGGGTATTGTGTCAGTTTCGCAAGTATCGAGTTTTAAGTTAAACTGGACGTTTAATGAAGGGATTACCTTGTGTTGGGAAAATGAATGAGAAAAGGTTAGGTCACTTTTGCCCTCAGGTCATCGCTACATACTCACGCACATACCGCAGTGTAATTTCTCGGAAATAATAGCCACATGTTATGTGTTAGGTCCAACACCGACTGAAATGACGAATTCAGATATGCGATACTCATACGTCATAGCTAAAGGGAAATGCCATTCATTTTCCCAGACGTGGAAAAGCATTTTCGTTATTGGTTCAAGGCCACACAGACGCTGTAGGTTACAGGTGACATTTGTGGACCGATATATTGCTGTTAGATTTTCATCTGATGTTTGATTGACTGTTGCTTACGAGATGTAGGAAGGAGCAATATCTTGCATCATTTGTGATCTGTATGTTTATGATCGAACACTGAGCTTAAACCAGAATTTCCTCAGTTATCACATTTCGCATTAAAAATGACTGTCATCTAGTACCTATTGGATTTCTGCTGAGCTGGTAGCTGCAAGGAAGGCCGTTTGAGGAATATAGGATGTTGCTTGATCTCTTTCTTTTCTTAGATGAGTAGCTGCTGGTCAGTCCTAGTGAACATCCATGAAATACCAAGGAATCGGCTCCAAGCTCACTTGCTTCACCTTTGGTATTCACACAGAAATATAGAAGAGAAATCAGGACCGAAGTTTGCCGGAAGGTTTGGCCCGGGCGAGTTGGTATTCAATGAGTACTCAGGAAGCGGTTGTGACCATCACTCTGTCTCTGATGTGCGCTCTATTACGGAATTTGCGTTACAGTAGAAGGAACGTCAGCGGAGTCAGACTGGCGGATGAAATAGGTTTGTTAGTGATGCTGGAGAGATGGCAGAAAGTACCGTATGAGGTCTCGATGGGGAGAAATATCACACGCGTATCTAGACCGTGCGCGTGCATTAGTCTTTGTGAGAAGCGTGTCGTGCTCCGTATATTATGTTGCGAGTAAAAATTGGTTTAATTAAAATGGCCTACGCTGGTCTTTAGTGTAGATGATGTTTTGGACATTGCTCCTCCTTCAGACTGCTTCGTTATCTTCCTTGATACTCAAGAGTGCACGCGGCAGGTCTGACTGGCAAAAGCAGCGTTTCTTATCATTACCTCATCTTTAGTAACAAAAATGTGAGTTTGACTTTTTGTACTGGTTATGGTTATGGTTATGGGTCGAGGCAATGCCTTTGCAACGGCTCCTCTTAATCTTGAGTTTTTTATTTATTTTTTTTTATTTGTTGAGGTCTTTCATTTTTCTCTCTCTTTTTTTTCACATCATGTATATGGTTTCTTTTCTTATATCATTATTACCTGTAAATAGAAATTTCCCAACTATGTCACTTTCCTTCTCTTTATAGGGTTGCTGTAGCCCAATTGCTTGAACACGTTCTTCTCTATAAGTACGACAATATAAGAGGAAATGAAATATGTCTTCTACTGTATTATGGCAAAAAAAAAAAAAAAAAAAAAAACAGGTGTTCTCATTCTGGTGCTTTTCTGCTATATTTAAATTAAGAGAGTTGGTTCTGGCTTTGAAGAGAAGTATTGAACCAGTAGAATTATCATAAATTTCTTCATATTTTATTTTTCTCTTCCACATTTTATATATATTCACAGTCACTTTATTTTCCAAGTCTTCTTTCCACTTCAGTGTGTCCCAGATTCTAGCGTTGTCCTTTATTCCTGTTTTGGACATTCCTTCCAGTTTTCTTAAATTGATTTTAATTTCATGCATGTACTTTTCCACTGTTTTCCACCATTTTCTTTCCTTTCCTTGCATATCTGTAATTATTTTCTTCATTAACTCTTTCCGTCCATTTAAAGTATCCAGTTATCCTTGGTTCTCTGATCTCATTTTGTCTTTAAAGATAAGTGGTCATTACCTAAACATACACATATATATTAATATATATATATATATATATATATATATTATATTAATTATATATATGTATATATACATATACATATATATAGTTATATATATATATAATATATATATATATGTATATTATATATATATATATATATATAATATATATATATATATATATATATTACACACAAGCGCGCGCGCACACACACACATATATAATTATATATATATATATATATATATATATCTATATATATATATATATATATATATATATATATATATTATATATATTAATTATATATACATGTATATGTTTAGGTAATGACCACTTATCTTTAAAGACAAAATGAGATCAGAGAACCAAGGATAACTGAAAGTACAAAAAGTCAAACTCATATTCTTGTTACTAAAGATGAGGTAATGATAAGAAGCGCTGCTGTTGCCAGTCAGACCTGCCGCGTGCTTGAGTATCAAGGAAGATAACGAAGAAGTCTGAAGGAAGAGCAATGTCCAAAACAACATCTGCACTAAAGACCATTGTAGGCCATTTTAATTAAACCACTTATATATATATATATATATATATATATATAATATTATATATATGTGTGTGTGTGTGTGTGTGTGTGTGTGTGTGTGTGTGGTGTTATAGATTTGATTTTTTGCCTAAATCTAAATTATCGCTAATGGTGTAAAAGTGTACCCGTGTATTATATAAATGGGTGAAATTGGAGTAAACAAATTGTATCAGTGTCATAACCATTTTTATGTATTGGTAAATTATTGGGTTTGTTGGAATGCTTATCCCTAGAGTTAGGTCTGCTTACTATGTGAAACATTATATAGTTATCAGTTCAAATAAATAAGCAGAATTTAATTTCAAGCTTATAGCAAAGAATTGCACTCTACGTACGTCTGCTGTGACTGATATTTCTACGATTTTTGACTCCCATTCTGTGCCTGAAGGTATTATTATTATTATTATTATTATTATTATATATCAGTAGGTGAAACCTATTCACATGGAACAAGTTCACCAAAAGGGCCACTGACTTGAAATTCAAGCTTCCAAAGAACGTTGGTTTCGACCTCCCGTGGCAGACCCCACTCTGCGAAAGTAACTACTCATGATACAGATCCAGTGATGTTCCATCACAATTGGGGAGACGCGAACCTGAGACATGTGAGTGGCATTCCACGACACTAACCACTATACCAGCGGACTATAGTAGATTCATATCAACCGTGCATTTGATATCTAGGTCAGTCCTTTACGACGCTCCTGATTGGCTGTTGATAAGCCAATCACAGGGCTGGAAACTCTCAGTCACTCTCGAGAGTTCACATGGGTAGGATTATGTTCCACCTCTCCTGTGGGATACGTCTTTCAAAAGTATCCCTCAGGAGAGGTGGAGCGTACATCCTGCCTAAATGAACTCTCGAGAGAGACTGAGAATTTCCAGCCTTGTGACTGGCTTATCAACAGCCAATCAGGAGCATCGTAAGGGACTGGCCTAGACATCAAATGCACAGTTGATGTGAATCTACTATAGTTGACTGCCACTCCAATTTTGTCGATAGGTTGTTGCTCTCTCTCTCTCTCTCTCTCTCTCTCTCTCTCTCTCTCTCCATGGAGGCTTGGTTTGTTTCTTTAATGTTAGGAAGTACAGCAATCTCTAGAGTACTCGCAATCGACTTAGTTGAAAGGCAAGGAACGAAGTCCCTTTTAAATATTGCACTTCAAAATAACACATGATAATGCATTGGTTCAATCAATGTTATGGTCGTCCGATTCTTGAAATAAACTTCGGGAAGTGGACGTTATTGAAGAATATTTCTGCTCAATTAAGATGAGGATTTCTTCAGGAAACGGAAAATCAGAAGAGCCGACATTTAGGTTGGGAAAGAACTCCAGGTTCTGACAAGCCACCTTCCGTGGGAATAATCATAGGAATCCAGTCCAGTATACAAGTGTTACCAACTGTTAAATACGCTTTCGAAATATGAGAAATGGTCGCCATTTATGTTACGTCATCACTAAAAAAAAATGGGTAGTATACAAACTCTCGTGGTTTCCCTTTGGTTGGATTTGTTGAAAATTTTATGGTATTTAATGACTTGATATTGTATCATATCTATAAGATGCCTGTCTGATCTGATCACATTGACTATGTATTCACTGTTGACAATAATCTGGGAGTCTCGTGGCTGACTGCCCTGCTACGGTCTTCGTTGACAAGATAAATCTCATTCCCCTTCGACATTCTCCGATCACCTTGCCTTTGCCTTTTCTCTCCGCCCTTTTAGAGTACTACTCATTTCCTGTGGATCCTCGGTCGGACAGTGTGCTAAGGAGTGTCATGATTGGAAATGACGATTTGACATTGGATGACCTGCCATCGTCGGGTGTTTGATTGATGACCATGAACTCTAGATGAAAGTGTTACGACAAAGTAGCGAGCGTGGCTGCATCCCCTCTATAACATCACACCTCCATGATTAATGCTAGATGAACTTAATTGTCCCTAAGCAGCTTACCTAATGCCGGTAATATCATCTCACCTGTGATCCATTTCTGTCGTCAAAAGTGCTAGGTATGTATGGCCTGTAACAAAAAATCCTAAATTTTATTTTTACCTTGATTATTGTTTCCTTATCTATATATTATTCTTTTGTAACGAGAACACGAAGCACATTGATACGGCTGACCCTTTGAGGGCACATTGATATCCAAAGGAAGGTTCGGGTGCGGGTGACTCTTACTTGAAGGAGATGAATATCCAGAGTGCGATGGTCACTGCCACCAGGCTGAGGGAGTTGCCCACGTAGAAGATGATGGTGTTCGTGCTGTGGGTGGACTCTGGCTCTGGCTCATCGGGCACGAAGTCGAAGCACAGGTTGTAGTAGGAGGTCTTGGACCACGTCCCGTTTGGGTAACAGTAGAGAGTCGCGTTGTTTTCTGCAGGAGAAGAGAGGACCACGCAATGAGTAATGGTGTTGCCTTAGCAAAGCTGTCATTCAAGCTTACCATAGCCTACTGTCCTATCTACGTATTATTCCCTGCTCCTATCACAAAGTTGTTATCGTTTAGCCTACTGTTGGAATGGTAAGGTAGCACTTTTTAGAGCCGTCCTCCCAGAATGATCAATTTGTGATTGTTAAGGACTCAAGAAGTGTTACTGAAACCATTCAGAGTTACAGCCCGAACTCTGAAATATGCTGGATCGCCGCCCATCTACGCAGTCACTCATTCGAGGAAACGACGAACACACTCATAAGACACCTAAAGAAGCAGTTTGCATGCCCGCCCCCACCACATTTTCCAGGAGGGAGCAAGTTTTATATATATATATATATATATATATATATATATATATATATATATATATATATATATATATATATATATATATATATGTATATATATACATACATATATATATGTATATATATATATATATATATACATACATATATATATGTGTGTGTATATATATATAGATATATATATATATATATATATATTATATATTATATAATATAATATTTAAATATATATATACAATAATATATATTATAAATTATTTATAATATTATATTTTATGTATATAATAATGTAATATACTATAAATATCTATATATATATATATATATATATGATATATATAATATTATATACTAATATGCGGTGGTACTGCGATTTCAATAATTCAAGTGAAGCAAGATGGGATAAAGAAAAAATACCATGTTACATCGACTTCTTTCTATAGTTCTCTATACTGTTCAGCTGAATTAAAATATTTCTGGAAACAAGAACGCCGTTAAATACTGTATACAAATATTATACAATATATGATTATACCTTTAATTTGCTTCAACTGAAAGAATATATTGTAAAATGGTAGGAAAACAAAGAGATGAATTGTAAAATGGTAGGAAAACAAAGAGATGAAGTTAAATGTAAGACATGTAATATATATAAGTATATATATATATATATATATATATATATTTATATATATATATATATATATATATATATATATATATATATATATATATATATATATATATATATATATTATATATTCCAGGATTTCAGGTAGGGCCCCATTGCCCACTCTTGCCCCTATGATAAGAGCAAATGAAACAACTATTCATATTAGAGACTAGATAATTATATAAGAAACAAGTATTAAAATGAGATGGAATGAAGAATCTGAAATTAATAAATTTAGATAAAACCTAGTGTTGGAATATTAAGCTAATCATATTAGAGGCAGACAACACTAGTAGATTCACATCAACCGTGCATTGATGTCTAGGCCAGTCCCTTACGACGCTCCTCATTGGCTGTTGATAAGCCAATCACAGGGCTGGAAACTCTCGGTCTCTTTCGAAAGTTCACATGGGTAGGATCTATGTTCCACCTCTCCTGAGGTCTACATCTTTCAGGGGACGTGGAAAATACATCCTGCCTATGTGAACTCTCTCGAGAGACTGAGAGTTTCCAGCCCTGTCATTGGCTTATCAACAGTCAAACAGGAGCGTCGTAAGGGACTGGCCTAGACATCAAATGCACGGTTGATGTGAATCTACTTTTGGGATTCTGACGCGTCATCGAACGGGCCAATCTCGTCTGATGCACGATTGTCACACGAACGCCTCATGAGTAATCCCAACAGCCCGAGTGTATTGAGAACAAGCATTTGTCGTGTGATAGTCCAACGTATAAATCAGCAGCGGCTATCAAGAGATGGAAATCGATCGATAATGGAATTTTGTCAGAATCTGTAACATGCTTAATGAGAACGGTAAGATAAGAATATTATTTTAGAGTAGAGTTATAGTTAATCGACCAAATATGAAAAACAAATCATGTAAATATAAATATTCTACGGATTTTTAATAAAAAATATTACAGTTGATTTTATCATGATTTTTATCATTGTTAACTCTTTGTTTTATTATTGTATTTATGCAAATGTATAAATGTATTTATTTTATGCGTGCATACCAGCGTAAATGAAGCTTTGTGTATGTATTTATATTTTACATGCCATTTTTATTCATCGAAGCGATGAATGACCTCATAGGGCCCAGTGCTAATATCCCACTCCATTCTATTCTTTTGGGCAGGCCTATGGGAGATGACAATCTACTCAGTGGCTGGTCTAAATATTTTAATAATGATAATAGAGACATCTACCTCTTACAAAAAGACATTTAATATATATATATATATTAATAATATATATATATACATATAATTTTTTTTTTATCGTACGACCTTTCCACCTCTAGAGGGGCAGTGCTGTTGCAAACAAGTCTCTAGGGAAGAGGTTCCTAGTCACAAACTGATTGAACCCAGACGACGTTTGTACCCATTTACAGTTGGGTGGACTGGTGAGTGGTAGGTTGGGGGCGGGGGTCGACTTACGAACCCAGCAAACGCGTACTGAGTGCGGCATCACTCGGCTATGGCCTTTACTTTGGCTTATTGCATTTTCCACTAGTGGACGGCTCTGGTGTGGTTGACACTTCTCTGATATACACTTATTTGATAATTTTATGAAATGTAATAAACTTACTGACTTTGATTAAAGATGTCCAGTTTACTTAAACGCCTTTGAATCTGACTTGAAGGTGGGTATATTTAGCATTCAGAATTTGATCAGTCAGTCAGTTTATTTTATTAGACTTGGCAATAAAGATTTAGATGATAACTGGTAGAATTGTTCATATTGTTTCAGTGGTTTGATGTTTGGTAAGATCCGATTTGTAAGTGAGTTGAAAAATAAAGATGTAAGTATAAATCCTACTAGAGTAGTAATCAGAATTAAAATTAATATAGCGTGATCGTGGAAGAAGATTAGTTGTTCTATCAAGGGCGATGATAAGTCTAGTTTCTTTGAAGTCCAGTGTCACAACCGCCTCTATCACAGGTTCGGTTCTTGATTGATTGATTGTTTTTTGTGCTTGAATAACTTTCCGGTGTTTTTCCTGTGAGTCTTCTTGTTAAGAGAGTTGAAACTGTTGTCATTCATTATGCGGCTGTGATATCGTAGCAAACGACATTAATGATTATAGTCGCAGTATGAAAAATTGTTAAGTTTCTCGTGTTATCTGTCGAAGGCAACAGTGACAGCAGAATATAGAGAATTCTGCATCATCTGTCTGTAACATTTACAGGTGAAGATAAATAAAATTAATTATCCGAAAGAGACCTCTTAACTGGTCCGCTGCTATGCCATTCAGATGTTGCCGGTTCGCGAAAAATCATTGGTTCTGTATCATGATCAGTTACTGATGCAGTGTGGCGTCTGCGATGGCAGGTTGAAACAAACATTTTTTGGAAGCTTGATTTCAAGCCAGTAGCCCTTGTTTGCTTGTTTGCTTGTTCCATGTGAATAGGTTTCATCTACTGAAGTCATCATAACAATGATATTCACAAACCCTCGCTGCATAAGGAAGAGCAGAATTTGCTAAACATTATAATAGAAAAAAAGAAAAAAACTCCAGAAAGCATAGGTTGGTGACCATGAAAAAAAGAGGAGCACTTGAGAAAGGTTGTGATTCGGAGAACGATATCCGAGAACTGATCAGGTGCCGATTGTCAGTTCATTGGAACGAAACCGATTTGATGGTTGAAGTGTTTTGGGAGATATAACTTATCAGTCCCAATTAAGAGGAGCGATGCTCTTCTCAAGGTCAGTGGGACATCCGCCTTCCGTTCCAAAGCACGAGTTGTAAGTAATTCGGGTCGTAACTAACTAGGTCATAATTAATTTACGTTGTATCTAACTTAGGTCGCAACTAACGTAGGTCGTAACTTATTTTTGAAGTCGTAACTGTTTTAGGCCATAGCTAACTTGGGTTATAACTGGGTTAGGTC
Organism: Macrobrachium nipponense; assembly: GCF_015104395.2. Taxonomy (NCBI): domain Eukaryota; kingdom Metazoa; phylum Arthropoda; class Malacostraca; order Decapoda; family Palaemonidae; genus Macrobrachium; species Macrobrachium nipponense. The sequence goes on along the minus strand of NC_061109.1, from coordinate 24,482,304 downwards.
GTAGTTAATTTAGGTTGTTGCTAACTTAGGTCATGACGAATTTAGGTTGTAACTGATTAAGTCGTGACTCATTTAGGTTGCAACTAACGTAGGTCTTAAGGAAATCAGGTCGTATCTCATTTTGGTCGGAGTGGAGACTTTGCAGTTCAACTGCTTCCTTCTTGAATTAGAGCTCAGAAGGCTTTTATTTCGCCCATGTTGTGTCCTGTTTATGATTGAGAGATATAATTATAGTCCTGGTATAACCTTCCCCTTCGATCAGCAAGCCGATCGGGATGGGGTTCTTAATCCCAATGGCCTCTCCACCAGCCCCCATCCACCACAGTCGATTAAAACCTGGGTAGATGTTTTTTTGATTAGCTCTACAAAGACCCAATATATATATGTATGTATATATATATATATAAACATATTTATATATGCATATATATATAAGGAAAAAGGCTGAATCTCTTTCGTAAAGGTCCTGTTTGAATGCTTGTTAGTCATGGATGAGAAAGCTATAGTGGAGGATTATTAAAATAACACAAAAACGCATATGGAGAATTCCAAAGCTTGGTTTTATATAGAGCTCTTAATGAATCTGCAGCAGAATGGAGAATTCTGCTTTAGCTTTGTTTATTTGACTACATGTGAGGTATTTGCGAGAGAGAGAGAGAGAGAGAAGGAATGAAGTTACATTGTCATTGATGATATTACTTTTGTCATTATTCTCCTCCGGGCCGTGATATCGTATAAATTTATCAGTTTCGAAAATGTAAAATTGAGACACCAAGAACAGTATAGGCTGTCTCCACATGCCCTACCCACACACGCACCCGCAAAAAAAAAAAAAAAAAAAAAAAAAAAAACTTTCCGATCCACCAGAGGTAGTGTGGACTACTTTCAGGTTTTCTGTCAGTCCTTGGTGAATGGTAGTGGGTACAAGTGGGGTCATGAGATTTCCAACCACTCAGTATTTTCGTCTTCAAAGGATCGACACGTCAAGTCCCAACCCCAGGGACGTTGCGTACCGCACTGGAGCTGGGAGGAAGGGTTGGCTGGGAGAGAGGGCAGGCCCGGAATTGGACGACGGTCAACTAGATCAAGATGTTACACATTCGCCGGTTTGTCTGTAAGTGAATATACGAACCTTTTTACTGTCTGTTACCGTTTCAGCGCTGAATGACCTTACAGGTCCCAGCGGCTTGGCCTTTGGCCTCAATTCCAGATTCTGTAATTATTCGAGTGATTCAAACATTCTAATTAAACCTTTCTGCCATTATTGTGAAAATGACCGAGCAGAGTAGTTGGGGTCGTTTTTGAATTACGTGCTCGTTGTTATAATAAAGTCTAAATGTTTTTTTTTAACGTTGCATGGAACCAGTGGTTATTCAGCAACGGGACCAACTGCTTTACGTGACTTCCGAACCACACCGAGAGTGAACTTCTATCACCAGAAATGCACATTTCTAACACTCCAGTGGAATGGCCGAGAATCGAACTCGCGGCCAACGAGGTGGCAGGCCAAGACCATACCGATCACGCTACTGAGTCGCTTATGTAATGAAGTCTAAGACATTATTACACGAACGAATCATTGCTGTGATGAGGTCAGCTATTACGTAGTGCTCGTGAAATGTGAGGCGGCTGTAGCTATTGCAGGGTGTTAGTTGGTATTTTGAGTCTTCTGTGTTTGTTATGTGAATGGTGGACTGTGTATGGTAAGCATGCATCTATATTGAAGGCAGTTACGTGCATACATGTATTAGGCGCGTTCGTTCCGTCAAAAAATTCATTTATGTACTTTTGAGAAATAGTTCGCATATTGAAAAAAACCCCAAAATCACTGTTTACAGATTTGACCTCAGAAGATCCCATAAGCCGAGCTTTGATATTAAAAGAAGCTAAGATTGACCCTTCTGACCTGGAGATTAGGTTTCAGCCCAACAGACTTTTGGTGAACACTCACTTACCACAAGGGCTAATCCCATTGACCATCAGCTCAGGATATCAGAGCGACAAGAGGGGATTAGCAACTCTCAAGGAAACTAGAACAGCCTTCATATAAATGATGGCTCAACAAGAAGTTCTAGAAGACTGCTGGGCCTTGACCCAGGCTGAAAACCTTACACATCTCTTGAAAATGGGCCACAGATAGGGCCTGAAAGTACTCGAGTGTTGAGTAAAATAAAATGTAAATACTTATAAGTAATCATGTTATACACAGTGATTTTGTGGGTTTCTTTTTCAATCTTCAGAAGAAAACTGAACGAAGTTTTGGTTTAGTTCGCATATTATTTGTTTGTTTTCGTCACTTCAGGCTGATATGAACTACTATTTGTAACTGATTAAGAATAACAATTTGTTTTATTTTTGAAAATATAGTAATCTTCGTCATGGGTGTCGGCGATAAAGCAGACAAAAACATTATCGAAAGCACTAACTTATTTTTGTCACACCTGCCAATCATTATATTCGTAAGATTTATCAGTTACTGAACGCAGTGTTTTGGAAAGGAGCAGCGGACGTCATGGCGTTCACAAAGTCGTACATTGTCATTGATGTATCATAACGGGCTCTTCCCGCCCTTTAACTCTTGGTTACTTGCTAGACCAATGAGCTGATGAACAGCTCTCCTAGGGCTGGCCCGAACGATTAGATATTTTTACGTGTCTAGGAACTAATTGGTCACCTACCAACGGGACCTACAGCTTATTGTGGGATCCAAGCCTCATTATATCGAGAAGTGAATTTCTATCACCAGAAGTAAATTCCTCTGATTCCGCATTGGCCAAGCCGAGATTCGAACCTCGGACCACTGGATTGGTAGCCGAACGCGAAAACAACTCTTCCAACGAGGAACTATAGTAAATTCACGTCTAGGCCAGTCCATTACGACGCTCCTGATTGGCTGTTGATAAGCCAATCACAGGACTGGAAACTCTGTCTCTCTCAAGAGTTCACATAGGTAGGATGGATGTTCCACTTTTCCTGAGGGATACGTTTTTCAGGAGAGGTGGAACATACATCCTGCCTATGTGATCTCTCTCGAGAGAATGAGAGTTTTCAGCCCAGTGATTGGCTTATCAACAGCCAATCAGAGCGTTGTAAGGGACTGGCCTAGACGTCAAATGCACGGTTGATGTGAATCTACTATAGTATTAGCACTAAGATCATAAAATACGGTCCATTTAGAAGATAGAAGAGCTTTTGCCACATTTTGTTTTTTTCAACGATAATCAAAAACATCTAAATTATCCTTAAGATGTGAGCGAAACGAAAGTAGGAAATTCCCACCTTATCTACTGCAAATAAAGCATTTATGCCCTTATACCTAAACTAATGCATTTTTGTTAAAGAGCAAGTGATTATTGGTGAAAGCCCCTTTGCCTGCCAGATTACATTGTAAAGATCAAATTTAAGATGTGTTCAGGTTTTGGTCAGGATTTGTAATATAATCAGGAAGTTTGATCCCTGTGTGATTTTATTATAAAGTAACACTAGGCTATAATCGCACACTCATTTGGTAACGAAATGTGCATCGCACTGAAGGATGACATTTTAATACCCTCTGGTCAATTTATTTCACTCGGTATAGATTTAAGGTGTTTTGCTTTTCGTACGACAACCCTAAATATTCGCTGATATCTTAAAGTTTCCCAAAACACTCAAGACTGTAGCACAGGTAAAGCACACACACACACACACTATATCTATATATATATATATATATATATATATATATATATATATATATATGTGTGTGTGTGTGTGTGTGTATGTATGTATGTATATATATATATATATATATATATATATATATATATATATATATATATATATATATATATATATATATATATATGTATGTATATCACTCTACTATAATGGGAGTTATGTCTGCCCATCCGTCTGTCATTCAATCACGGCCAAACGGCCGGTCCGATGGGCATGAAACTTGGCAGGGTTATAGTGGGGACCCCTAAGATGGTTTATATTGGGGTTTCATCCTACCTCCTCCCCCCCTCCCCTCCGAAGGGGGTGGGGGTGAGAAGGGATTTCCTGAAACGGAGCTGGTTCTGCCCGTGAAATGGGGCTAGTTATGCCCGTAGACTTAGTTACTTACGAATTTTTTTTCGTACATAAGTTGTTTACATATGACTTATCATTTAGAAAAGAATACTTTAGGGTAAACATCAATGACATGATAGTTAAAAAAACACTAGCGAGTCACTTATATGAAGCTGCAGATAAATATGCTTTAGTGAGGATTGGTAAATTCCTAGTATATCCAGTTGTGGCATACTATGCTTTTAAAGGAACGAGAGATATCGTTTGGGAGTTTCGTTGAAAAATAATACCCATTCTTTTATTGTGAGCTATATTAGTTTATTTCAAAAGAATAGAAATGGCGTATTGTGTTTTAGCTTTCACGTATGCTTACAAGTGATTGCTAGAAAGTGCAACGCTAATCTAAACATTTCAAGCGACGTCATCTACATGTAATGAAATTGACCACTTCATTGTTGGGTTTCGGGGAAACATTGCAGACGTAGTTTGGATTTAAAAGAAACCTTGAAGATTTGATGTTTAGCTTTCTTGTTCAATACATTGAACAGACGACGGCTTCATTCAAATACGTCATATTTTCAGGAAAGCTGTCGTGCTGCAAAACCCTGAGGCAACTTCCAGGAGTAGAAGTCATTGAAACGTTAAACTGCAAATCATCAACACATTTGAAAATTGGCTAATATATATATATATAAATATATATATATCTATATATATATATATATATATTTATGTATGTATGTAAATGAATTAGTGTGTGTGTACATTCCAGCATAACTCTGGAACGCATTGAATAATTTCACCCAAATGTGGTATACATATGACTATAGTAGATTCACATCAACCGTGCATTTGATGTCTAGGCCAGTCCCTTTCGACGCTCCTGATTGGCTGTTGATAAGCCAATCACAGGGCTGGAAACTCTCAGGATGTATGTTCCACCTCTCCTGAGGGATACTTTTGAAAGAGGTATCCCTCAGGAGTGGTGGAACATAGATCCTACACATGTGAACTCTCGAGAGGGACTGAGGGTTTCCAGCCCTGTGATTGGCTTATCAACAGCCAATCAGGAGCGTAGTAGATTCACAACAACCGTGCATTTGATGTCTAATCCAGCAGTCGGCTTAGACAGCAAATGCACGGTTGTTGTGAATCTACTATAGTTTACTAAAGGCAAAAGCCACGGAAGAAAGTGAAATGGAGTACTGCGAGGACATTGAGTCAAAAGGCCTCACAGTACTCCTTCGTTTCACTTTCGTGGCTTTTGCCTTTATTTATATATTCACGACGTTCCAAATTTCCGTGATTCAGTTATACATATGACTTACTATCTGGAGTGTTTGTGTGTGCGTGTGTTTCTTTTTGGAAAAGAATACTGTGGAGTAAGACTTCACTGGCGTCTAAGGAGGTGGGGGTCGGAAAGGGTTGACATGTATAGATGACCCAAAAGACAGACCTATAGTATTCAAGGTCGCTGAGATGAATAGTGATACTCCCAGTGCCCTTTCAATCCAAGTCCAGCCTTAGGAAGGCGAGTGTGAGAAGGGGTGAAATAAAGAAAAAAAAAATAATGCTGGGCAATATAAGTGAAGCAACTTGTAACAGGAAAGCGAGAAGGCGAGAGAGAAAGAGAAAAAAGTGAGAGAGAGAGAGAGGGAGAGTAGAGAGGTTATTTGGGAGGAGAAAGAGGGGAAGAGTGAGGCAGAAAAAAGTATATCTTAGTTTAACCAGACCACTGAGTTGTGATTAACAGCTCTTCTAGGGCTGGCCCCAAAGATGAGATATTTTTACACGTCTAGGAACCAATTGGTTACCTAGCAACGGGACCTACAGCTTATTGTGGGATCCGAACTACATTATATCGAGAAATGAATTTCTATCACCAGAAATAAATTCCTCTGGTTCCGCGTTGGCCGCGCCGAGAATCGAACTTCAGACCACCAGATTGGTAGCCGAGCGCGAAATCCACTCGGCCAATGTTGGAGAGAGAGAGAGAGACAGAGACAGTTAATTCAGTTGCCGTTCAGAGTTTTCCCAGGCAGTGCCAGATTGGTCAGATAGTATATATAAGTACAAATATTAAAAGGAGCAGGTGCAGGAAAACAAGCAGATTCCCTGAACAATAGTTTAATCCTTTTAATATGTGGAATAAATACATATATATGTGTGTGTGTGTGGATAAATATATATATATATATATATATATATATATATATATATATATATATATATATATATATATATATATATATATATATATATATATATATATATATATATATATATAGTGTGTGTGTGTGTGTGTGAAGAGAGAAGGGGAGAAACAGATTATTATTTAAAGTGCATTCTCGTACCGCCTCATTGCTTAATGAAACGCAGTGAGATCCCCAATTGCTATAGTTTCCCCAGCGCACCTTCCGTGGTATTGACAACATGATCGGAGCATTCACACCAAGTTGAACGTTGCTGTCAGGGGGAAGTTTGCCTGAAGCTTTTCCTTCATTCCCTCCCTCGCCTAGTTCTGTATTGAATGCATCACCTCACTCTTCACTTCCGTATCGCTTTGGAATAAAAAAAAAAATCGTTTTAGGGAGTTTCATGTAAGATTAATTTTCATTTTGGTGTAAGAGATGAATAAACGGTTCAGTGGTTTTTACTTTACAAGAAGAATAGAACTTTCAGTTCCGTATTGTCTTAGAAGCTATCACGTAAGCAAATCAACTTGAAAATCTTTACAGATCAATTCAGTCATGAAGAGCACACAAAGAACCGGGCAAAGAAGTAAATCTACCCCTAGTAGATAGAACCTCATTTCACGTCATATTCAGATTCTTTTGAAAGGGTAAAAGATGCGGCCATTTATATTCACTTCATATGTTTGGTGAAATTCTTTCATTTCCTATTCATTCTTTGATTCTTTTAAAGGAAGTGATAGAATCCCACTTCTTCCTCGGTTTTCATTTTCCTTTTTTTCCTTCTCCGACCCAGGTTGAAAAGGTGCACTAGGTTGTATACTCTATTGGCATTTGCTTTTAGAAATAGAAAACGCTCGATTTATATGCTATGTTCATTAGCCTCTTTTCGATTTTCATATCGGGAAGAGTTTTAATTCAAATATAATAACAAGGCCATCGAGATGATTATCATTACACCATATCTGAGTTATTTCTTTATAGATAGTTTTCCTCGGTGTTTTCTGTCCAGTGGAGTACCTACTCTTACTGAAGGAAGGAAGGAAGGAAGGCCCCTTTTCTTTTCTTATGAGGAAAGCTCTGTCCTCTTTCCATTGGCAGACTTTTCGGGAGATTACTTTCTACTGTTCCCTTCAATTGCCCTTTTGCTTTTCATAAAATCCTTTCCATTTGATGTGCATGGAATTGGCCTTCCATATTGGTCAGAAGTATAATTGCCCGAGCACGATCATTTACCAGTCCGGTTACTCTGAACTCAGAAGAGCTCAGAATATGACTACTCTGAAGCTAGCTATCCGACCCAAGGTAAAAGGACTACTAACATTCATATTCAGATATTATTATATCAGTATAGAAGTGGAGGGTGACCAAAGGTCCCCAGTCAGGTAGGACGCTATCCCATGTGTTAGGTTAGGTTAGGCTAAGATGTTTCCCTTGAACAGCCATTGTCACTGGGTTCGTTCGTAGCTGGTTTAACTGGTGACTCTTTAGACTTTAGTCTTTCGCTTTACTACTTGGGACTTTTCTGACTGGTCTCTTTCTCTCAAGTCCCCCTTTGTTTAGTACTTTGAAGCCATTTGCCCTATTGGGTGATTGAATTCAGCAGTGGGCGACTATTCATTCGTTGTTATGTTTATGATGCATTATCATTTGATTCTCAATAGATTGCCCGGTAGTTAAAGCCTCATCATTTTAGGCACAATGCTCTCTGTAATATTTCCTAAAGCTAGGATTTGTGTTCACTGACATTTTCAGTATTCACAGACTTGACGTTTCTTGTTCTGTAATGAGTCGTCTGGAAACAAGTTGTTGCGGCTCATGATGGGTTTCATTTCATGTTTGCCTGTTATTTAATCTCTCTTTTTCATGTCACGCGTCTGATCCGAGAGAGAGAGAGAGAGATCTTCTCAAGGAGATTTTCTGATGTACATCCTTGGAGAGATGAGAGGACTGACTAGCTAGCTGACAGAGACATGGACGGCATGTTAAGAATAGCATCGTAATTAATATTTTCTCAGGATTATTGTAATGTAACAAGAATATTATAAAACTGGTCCTGGGACGTGATGCATCTAGGATCGCTGGCAAGAGTCATCTATCCTCGTGCATATTTATTCTGCCCAGGGATGAATGGGTGACAAGACAGTATATGGATGACCTGCTTCTAATTATTCTTATTTTTAAGTGGATAACGAATCTGTCTAAGATTCACTTAGCAGCTGATCATCTCTGGGGCTTATTAAGTTCGTAGGGAATTTTACATTAGGTATTTTGATCAGAGGAATTGAGCAGAGGTTCTACCTTGAAACTGGCAAACTCTTCCCGTTTGAAATCAACTCCAGAAATTGAATGGCACACCCAACAACCATTTGATTAGTAGTAAACCTTGACGAAACATTCCTGCCGTCTTCGGCCGGTATTCGCCGCTATCAGTATTGTGGTATCGGAGGTAATGTGTAACCTCAACCCTGACTTGGTTACCAATACCTTATCACCAGCTTCAAGATGCAACGGTGGTATTTTTGTAGACGGTGCGCGCCTTGCTTCAAAAATGAGATGTTGATGCTGCCTGTTTTTGCAATGCAAGGAACCTTCATCATTACCCCCCACCCCCACCCCTCTCTCTCTCTCTTCTCTCTATCTCTCTCAAAAACTTCCAGAAGGTTTGGGAATTATCCTTTTAACTTCAAGAAAACAAAGTTTTATTACACAAGAGGACTTAACGACACATTTCATGTTTATAGGCTTTGTTTTGTGGTGTATTCCCAACTATAGGTCATTTTATTTTCAAAGTTTTTTCCTCAGTAGTATGCGTTTCTAGATGATGATGTCAGAGGTGATTGAATTTGCTCTGTAATGCCTTATATACGTTTTATATGACTTAATTTGTGTATATGTTAATCACTCAACGTAGAAATAGAACTGTCCTATGCAATTAACGATTAAGATCTCGATTCACCATCATTGCTGGACACATTTTTCACTTAAAACGTTCAATCTAATTTTGGGAATGAATTGCAGACACTCTCCCTCCATGCCACATGCCAGGATCCGAACTTGGGTTATGAGAAAAAACAGTTCAGCTCTACAATAACGTTATTACGATGGCTCAGAATGGTTTTTTTTTTATTAATGTATACTTGAATATTAATGTATTCATAAGAATTTTACTTGAAATGATAACTATTTTAGTGTATTTTTTTCTTTTTTGCTTTTTGAAAATTGAAACCATTGGTCACTTTCAGCCGACGTGTAAAGACAAAGGCCCTATAGTAGTCAAATTTACAAAATTATCGCAGATTTTATTCACTGTACCAGCCTATCATCGCCATTCCTCACCGTTAACCTTTTTTTACCATTCCTTACAGGAAGAGTAACCCCTCTTTCCTCACGATTTTATGCCTTCTTATTGTACACACAGTAAGCAAACATTATATCTCAACATCTGTTTCGTTTCATTCACCAACCACATTTCATATCCATGAAGGAGAGTTGGCTCAACAGCTCATTCGTATAGTCTAGTTTAGTCTGACTTACTCGTCCAAACCTCTTGCCAACACTGTGATACCTTCTCTGTTTCGTCTGTTTTGTGATTTTC
>NC_061109.1:24442461-24464961 GCF_015104395.2 Macrobrachium nipponense | reverse complement strand
TAGGCCGCCAGTCTCGAGGGACTTTTCTTTCCCGATCATTTCGTGTATCATAATATTGGGGCATCGGTTAATTGGCAACAACTGCCTCACGCGTTCCATTCTTCCAGTACACGTCTTCCAGGTACTACGGCAGCGAGAGAAGCCCCTTCTAATGTAGTTGCTCATTTTCGTTGAATACAACACTCGTCGTGCTGCTATTTTGAAACACTTCTCCCATTTGCAGTAGAAATCATTTTCCTCTTTTCTTCGCAAACTTCAGCATTGATGGTAAAGCGAAATATAGGAAATTGGAAAAAGTGTTCTCATAAAATAGTAGGTGCCGAATACATACACAGACAGAAACACACCCACACACACATACGCACACACAAGCACATGTATGTTTGTATTACATAGATACATACTTACACAATGTGAGGGCATTCATTCTCTGTCTATGCTGTCGGAAAAACGGACGAATAGAAAAGTTGGCGACAACACAGGAGCTTTTGCTATGAACTGACTGTATTCCTAGAGGCAGTGTATGTTATAAAGACGTATGTATGCATATACATATGTGTCTTTCCTGTATATGCAACACTCGTTTTGTATGGGAGTAATACGAAAATATGAGGCAGGAAGTTTCATCTATATATTCTAGTAAATGTGCTTTATTTGCCATAGCCATATTGGGCCACTAATTTAAGATTTACATAATATGGTACATATTACTATGTTGTGTAGTAAACAATCTCCGTAGCAACAAAGGTCATTGAAGCCTAAACTACGGAATTTTAAAAGCCTTTCCCGGATTCCCATATTTTTGGTTATAAATACGACAGACTCTGGACGTCATGTCACTGAACCATAAAAGCAGGATTTGTAAGCTGTCCTCTCAACACATCTAACGTCGAGCTGAGATTCGTAGAAGTTTACGGTTTTTATTTCTTTATTTTTTGTTGTGTGGTGGGGAGGGAGTATTAAGGTTGCATCCTCCCTGCAAACTCAACCCGGGTTCTTCTGCTCACTGTGTTATGATTTCAATAGATCGAACACTGCAGCATGTGGGAAATTCAGGGTCCGATTTTTTGCGATTTTGGAGAAATGGTGAGGAGGGCGAGGACATTTTTGCGCCACGCAGTGACGCTGGTTCGGCACAACCGGAAATGATATCAGAAATTGTTACAAAAAAATCCAGAAGAAAGAAAAAAAATTTAAAAATAATGACGCGCTATATTACTGAACGTGAGGCGACTCAGATAACCAAAGACTAAATCTACGGGATTGACTTGAAGATTTTAAATACTATTTGTATCGTAAGGCAACAGGGATAGTGTGATTATCATAAACGTGGGAAGGTATTATTATTATTTGCTAATGCTGTTTTATTTTCATATTATTTCATTGCCAGTTATTACATATTAATCTCAGTCCAGTAGTGGTTGGGATGAAGTAGGAGGAGAGATAGTAGGGAGGGGAAGAAGGATGAGGGAAGCAGTAGAGGCTGAGAGAAAGGGAGGAGGAGGAGGAGGAGGAGGAGGAGGAGGAGGAGTCGTAAGGGTAAGAGGAAGAGAAAGAAAGGCATCCTTAATTAGGAAAGGGAGAAGAAAATCTTAACGTGTTTATATAATCTATCTTCACACACTTTACCTTTCAAAACGCGTATGTTAACGCAACCCGTACCGTTTTATTTTTCACTCTCTACATTTGATCTATTTGCAGATGCGTCGCGACGAGGCCGAAATTCGGGTACTTATTTTTGGACGCGTTCAAGAGAACCCTGTAACCCACCTCCCTCCCTTCGGCGGCTGCACGCACAGCTAAGGAAGGGGCACATTGGCAGCCAGGTCACGCCTCTGCCGATAGTTGTGACACACCTGGCTCGAACTGATTATGAAACAGGAGTCCTGATCCGGCTACTCCTTTTTCTTTCTTTCCTTCTCCATTTCTTCCTCCCTTTCTCTCTTTATACGCTCGAATGTTTTGAATATCTTCATTTACATATTTGGGCATCTTGGTCCCATGACGCTGTCATGGTATATGTTACGTATTTATTCGTAAACAGGCGATGAGAACTTTCAATTGGCATGATGTCTGCAGAGTTGAAGCTAAGGGAAAACATATGCTGCTATTTCTTTCAGATGAGACATAAACAAACTGTCCGTGATGTCTAGTTGTTCACAGTTGTAGGGTGGCTCATGCACTCGGGGGTTGCTGTTCTTAAACCCCGTATACTATATGTCTCTTGCGGCGAAAGAACACATCTTGGATGACGTATGTGCAAGTGCTCTTCATTCACTGAAAGGCGTGAAAGCCATACAGCGCATTATGTTTGTCAATTATGCATGTTTAGGTGTTTGTACTTTTTATATAATCACAACCTGAGTCACAGAAGGAATGGAACTAATGCAGTCTTATATTTTATATACAGCCTATTGTAGTGACATGAATGAAGCGTGCTGGTTAAATACAAACTAATGTACTAGTTCATGTTCCCTGTGCTAGCTGCAGTAATCATTTGTTTAAAATAAATGAAAGTTGGCTGTTTAAGTCGCCCACCAGGCTATTGCCTCCCGGGTGGACCCCTGTATGGGGGTAGTATTGTCAGTGGACCTCATGGGGTGCACTGTAGGCATCACTTAAGGTTATTTGCAGCGTGCCTTCGGCCCCTAGCTGCCTGCAACCACTTTCATTCCTTTCACTTGATTCATAGTGCAACTGTGAGGTTTTCCTCCTGTTACACCTTTCAGACCTTTGACTTGCCAATTTCCATTTCAGGGCTGAATGATCTCGTAGGTCCCAGTGCTTGGCCTTTGCCCTAAATTCTATATTCACCTCAATTCTCGGGCGGACGTCAGCCGGGTATAACCCCAACCCCCTACCAGGGCGTCACTCACGGCAGTAACCACTATAGTAGACAGTCTCACCATTGGCCCCTTGACGAGAAAGCGAGCGGTGGGCCCAGAATGACGAGACCAGCACATTACCACCTGTACATTTTGACTTTATGATTCTCGCGTTACCTAAAGGGCGAATTTGAGCTGAATAAGGCGAATTGAATCGAGAACGCTCGCACTACGCCACAAATTCTTGGCACCAGGAGATGTGAGGCAGGTCAGGAGGGAGGGTGGCTGCAGGAATTCCTGAATCCCAGAAAGCATTGGCTATATTTGCGCGGTCTTTGCGCTCAATAATGCTCTCAGTTACTATCTGTCAGCACGAATGGTCTGATATATTCATTCTTGTGGAGAAAATATCTTTTTTGTTTGTTTGTTTGTCAAAATTCTTTTTGTTGTAGTGTGCTGATGCTATTCATATTATAAATATCATTGGTGAAGCAAATCCACAGTTATGTAAATGTACATATTATATTTAAATTTAAAACGGCAAGGATAGCTTTCGAGAATCTGTTCGGTTCCCCTTTTCAATCTGTGGATTTGTTTCTCCATTTGAAGACTCATGCTGTTATGGGCATTTTTTAATTAATTAATATTATCATAGCAAAAGGGATAATGAAATCTTCATTATATGACAACTATGACAAAGAATTCCATTTCGAACTCCTGTAAACTATGAAATGAGAAGTATGATATAAATATCATCCTGGAAACTGCATGGAATGAGATTTTTTTTTTTTTTTTTTTAGTTTGTTTGATTACTGCACGGCTTTTCATCCCGCATTCATTCGGTGAATTTATTCTTGGAAGGAAACCTTAATTAAGGATGTCCTAATTAAGGATGCTTTTCTTTCCCTTGCCCTTGCAACTTCTCCTTCCCTTCCTCTCAGCCTGAACTCCTTCCCCCAACCATATCCCCCTCCCTTCTATCTCCCCCATCCCCACACAACTTCATCCCCACCACCATTGGCTTGGTGTTTTCCATAATATCCCTCGTGCAGTGCCTTCCCACCGCTCTATATTACACTGAAAATGTAGTGGAATGCAATGATAGTTTTCTTATAACTAACTAACACGCGCGCGCGCGCTCACATGCATACGCACGAACACGCACTTATATATAGGAGCTTAGGCACAGGCACCATCAGCTGTTATCATCCCATTTCTACCTGCGCCTGGTTAATATCCTTTCCCGTTGGGGTTAATTACGCAAGTTAAGACACGAAGGGAAGTTGGGGAATAGTCCGAATAGTTTGTCTAGATTTCCCCAGCTTCCCCGCGATAGAGAAAGATGTTTTCCTTTATTAACGACCCTCGCACATAAAGCGTGTTCGAAAGCCTTCGTGTGTGCATTTATAGTGGAGAAAGCAGCTAAATTGTGGATTACTTTTAAGGGCCCCATACACCGAACGATTGCCTGAACGACTGTCTGTATCGTTCGCAAAAACACTATGTATGGGCTTGTCTGAATGCAAAAGTGGGCGGATCTTCTTGTCTGAACGATCTCAGCGGGAATCTGTCACGACCAGGTTGCTGGCTTGCGACTTAGGTCTGTCACACACAGATCGTTCAATGTATGGGTTTGTCTGCCGATATAACGCTATCGCGCGCGTCTCTTCTAGAGATGATGCCATGTCTTCTCGAATCAAAATCTTTGTTCAGACTGAAATCGGTGCGGAGATTGTTCAGACTGTATGAATAGCGTGTGTGTGGGTCGATAGCGACAATCGTTCAGTGTATGGGGGCCTTTACAGGAGAGTTAAAAGTTTCGGCGTAACTTGAAAAAGATTCGAGCTTGCGTGTCAATATTTTCTCATCAAGGGAGATTTTAGCGCCAGGATGATACCATAAGTATTCTTGCAGTTATTCCTTCAGTCCTTCGGCGAAATGACGTCTGCTGGAGCATACGTCTTGTAGCTGATGAATTTCCAAAATTTATATGATTGCGTTAAGCCATCCACTAACGTTCAGTTGTAACTGCTCTCTCCGACTGGCACATCTTCACCACTAACGATACGGGCCGTTTCCTCAGTCCTCAGTAACAGCCATGGGGTCAACACACGATGCTCTGGCTGTAATTGACTTGCTGACATTAAAAAAAAATGTAAAGCAAGACGTCCAGTGAAAAATGGGTTGATAAAAACGAATTAAATACTCCCATGTGAATTTTTTAATAAGAGTTTAAATTTGGCCCCAAGGACTTTCATAATATTTATTGAATATTTTATGAATGAAGAAGAGTTCCATGGAAAGATAATTAAGTTCGTAATCGATTGCTTTCGTTTCAAAGTTAACACATAGACCTAATATATATATATTTTTTTCATTAACAGAGTTAACTGATTTATTTTCGTTTAAAGATTGACTTTCTTATGACGTGTTACATTGAATGAAAAACCTTAGTTTACTACTGTCTTCCTGTGTTTCATTAGTGTGTTTTTTGATTAGTCAAATTTCATTTCAAAGCGAACTTCCTTGAGATGTAAGCAATGAAAAACATACGTAGCTACGTAGTCCAATATTGTTTGTCTTTGTTTCGTCAGAAAGTACAGTATCATTTTGTTCTCATTTTAAAAACGAAATTTCATGCATGTTGATAAGCTTGAATGGACCCATATAGGCCTATTCTTGTTTTACATTATTTTGTTGTCATATTTTCATTGAAAAACTGTCTTGCATATATGGTTTATAACCACGAATTAACATACATAAGCTTAATCTGCTACGATAACCTTTGGATTTTACTTGCCAAACCAGTCTCATTTAAATAGATTTCAATGAAATCATCAAGACATTCAGAATGATGCCGCCACTTTCAGCCTTCATTATACACTATTATTTTTTCCGTGGAAAAATGGTAAAATTATAAATATATATTATTCTGACTTCCGTATCAATTATTAAAAACAAGTAAATCCAAAATATTATCAATTTAGGTATGAACACTTTTCAATTTAATGAAACTCAGCTCAATGTTCTTGATTAGTAGATGTTGTCTGTCCCCGAACGGACACTGCACGATGCCGTTTTTTCTTCACAACTTTGGCTTTTAGCAGTGTTACAATAAGCAGTTCTTCTGATTTTTTTTTTTACTTTATTTATGATTTAATGGTTAGAATGAGGAAAATTTAATGGTTAGAATGCGTATTTTCCGATGTAGAATTATTTTCCATGAAGTAAAAAAAAAAACCACGTCACTAGCTTAACATAAAATATTTTTGACGAAGAAAAATAAATTATTTCAATAAAATTAATTTCTATAAAGAAGCAGGATATATTTTATAACTTTATTTTCATAATAAAACATAAAAAGGCTAAGTGAGAATTTTATTCCTCAGTGCCTGTGGTCGGAAAAGCCACGGAGGGTTGCCAGATGTCACCAGAAAGCCACACTAGTAGACGAAATTTCTCAAAACGACAATCCTGATGGACAGCGAACTGAGCAGCAAAAGTTGCCTCCTCCACATTAAAGTTGCAGTGCGCATGCGCAGCCGTTTGGACTGAGGCTCATCGATTGAGATTAGCTATTTACCCAGGCCGCCTGCGCAGGCCAGAAAAACTGTGCAGGTTGTCCACACTAACGTTCAGTTATAACTGCACAGACCAACTGTGCAGGTATAACTGAACGTTAGTGGCGGGTTTTTTAAGTTTGACTGAAAATGTTTGGGAAGACTCAAATTCAGTACCGCGTAAACGATGCTCTTTGTGAGTAAGTTAATGTTAGTATAGTGATATTTTGTGCCAATTTTTAGATTCACGGTAAGTTACATAAATTTGATCAAACTATCCAAAGAGGCAGTTTCCGGGTACGTGTTGTGGGGGAAGTCATCCAAGTAAGCTGACTGACTGATCGTCGTTGGGGATTACAGCGGAGGTGGAGTGATTGCTTGTAGGTTATCTGACGTTACAGCTATTAGAGGTACGATAGAGGTCGTCATAAATTCGTTATGAAGGGGGGATGTGAGTTTGAAATCATTTAACTTCACTGCTTCTTAATCCTGATGAATATTCTCTGAACTGAAAGTTTGGGAATTCGAAAGAAAATGACAGGGGAAATTCCGCCCCACAAGAAAGCTAGGCCTATATCTATCTTTCTATATATATTTATATATGTGTAAATATATATATATATATATATATATATATATATTATATATATATATATATATATATGTGTGTGTGTGTGTGTGTGTGTGTGTGTATGTATGACTGGTAAAAATGTTCTGTAACGACAGAATTCCATCTAATAAAAGGAGCCCATAAAAACGCCAAAATATAGTACGTACTACTTACTTTCTATATTTTGGCGTTTTTATGAGGTCGATGAACGTAACAACGAAATAAACTGTGTAATGTCAGGTCTCTCTCATTTCCATGTCCGCATATTTAAAGTTGCGAAGCGTTAATTGCCTCCTGTTAGCCAAGCCATCCCGAGGGCTTAGCTCCTCCCGGCGCCTCTCACAAGGCTTCAACTTTTCACCTGATCCCAGAGGGTGACTTCGCGTTGATTTTGAAATGAGCTCCTTTATAGGTCAGTCCTTTGATATGCAACCTTTTAGTTTATGCTGTGATCAGCACCAGAATTGATGACCCTAACGGATGAACAAACTGAAATGATGAAGCCTTTTTATCTCGCCAAAAATACTTGTTTTTTTTTTTATTCGTGGATTAAAACTGTATGTAATATTAAAACTGTACGAAAAATTAAAATATTTTTGTGCGCGAACGGAAGCTTTATATAGCAGAAGAGGCGTTCAAGTGTTATGGAATCACAACCGATGCATGTCATTATTTGATGTGATTCAATGAACCACGACTCTTGCATCCTTGGGCATTTCATTTTCATTTTCTCTCGAGTTCCAAAACCTTTGGCTCATCCTTGATTCCGTCAGGTATTCTGAAGTCGTTTTTCCGATGAAACGTCTATTGGAAATATTTCGATTCATTGCATGGAATTTATACTGAATTTGTTTCTAGAACAGAATTTGGAAAGCAGGCGATTGTTGCACAACCGTTTCAATTCATATACTGCGGCTGGAGTACGTAGACTTATTGGTCTAATTGTTCACACATGAGTACATTGGAATATCATTCCTTGTAACACTCTTCCCATATGTACATTCATTTCTGCAGTAAACTTTGGAATTCTCTTCCTGCATATGTGTTTCCGGACTTATTACCTTCTTGCCTTCAAGTGGATTGGCTTATTTTTAAACCCTGCCATTCTTCCTTCTTACTCTTCATTCATTTTTTTGTTTCATATTCTTTGGGTTTTGGAAAAAAAATTGTTTGCATCATATTTCGTGTCACAAGTTTTGCATGATAATTTCGATCACGAAATAAAATCTATAATGCTGAGAATGTTTAAGATCTGTTATTCCTGAAAAGCTGTAAGAAATAGTCATGAAAAACAACTCTGCTCCCTTAGAATTGCCAAGAAATACCTTAAAAAAAAGGCTTGTTGTTCCTTAAAAGGTCTCGGAATGCTTACGAAGGATCTTTTATTCCATAAATAGAATAAAAAGGCATTTACAAGATTAGATTTGATATTGAAGTAGAAGAAAAAAAATATGCGAAATATTTGCTTTTCCTTAAAAGGTCTAATGAACTCAATGCACATCTCTTTGCAAGCTCTTTATCACTACTCCCTAATATTTCTTTCCAGAGGCTACTTTCAGCTGATGATCCTGTTTTTAATAGTTAATGACAGCCACCTGTTCGCTTCATCTGGAAGGAACACTCCACTTCATTATTCATCGCTGCACAGACTTTAGCACGAGAGATTTGCCTTACCAAGTGAAGTGATTTCGTGACCGCATCGTGTCACATTCTCGATAATTGTTGTCAACTCTTCACTCGAAATCTGCGGCCGTAAACCACATAGTAAGGAATATCTTGACTGAATTATGAAAATGAAATACGGGAAATATTTAAAACCATATTTACTCTCAGTTTCCTTTTCGGCGCTGAATGACCTCATAGTCCCCAGCGCCATACATCTGGCCTAAATTCTATATCCCAATTCCAATACGAGATTGGTAAAACACCATGATTTTCCGTTTACTGGAAGCTACAAGAATTTATAAATACGCACGGGTAGTCTAGTATATTCACGTTCTCTTGGAGATCAACTACAGACATTTCTTTCTGTATAAGTGTTCTTTATTCCCTTCTGCACTCCTTTGCCCGAATATGTCTCCCCGTGTCCCATCCTCTTGATTCACTCTGAGCTTTCCTCACTTTATCTCTGTGAGAGACTTGAGCCTCACCATCTTTATCACCGTCGATTCACCGCCAACTACCGGGTTGGGGGTGTAGCATTCATCATCACCTATGTCGTATTTTCCTTCCGCTGCTGCTTGGGAGATGAGATGGTTCCCGCACTAAAGTGATTCTCGAATGTCGCTGCCCTAAGGCGATTTTCTACGGTCGTCTGTACTAAAGCGACTCTTGATGGTCGGTGGACTTGGTTATTCTCAATGTTTACGGAAATATTGGCGACAACAAACAGTTTCTTGATGTTCCAGGAACAAGAGAGATTCGACTTGCTCGACTAAGGAGATTATCGAAGGTTGCTGAACTAAAATGGCTATAAATGAAAACTGGACTAAATCGGCGCTCTAAGGTCGCAAGTCTAAAGAGATTCTCGATGGTCACCAAATTGAAGTGGCTACTATTAAATGTTGGATTAAATGTGGTGTCAGTGGTCGCTGGTCTAAAGAAATTCTTGATGGTTGCAGGTCCGAAGAGATTCTCGAGTCATTGGTCTAAAGAAATTCTTGACAGTCGTTAGTCTAAAATTCGTGATGGTCTCTAGTCTAAAGAAATTCTTGCCAGTCGTTAGTGTTAAGCAATTCGTGGTAGTCGTTGGTCTAAAATTCTTGACAGTCGTTGGTTTAAAGCAATTCGTGATGGTCGTTGGTCTAAAGAAATTCTTGACATTCGTTAGTCTAAAGCAATTCGTGATGGTCGTTGGTCTAAAGAAATTCTTGCCAGTCGTTAGTCTAAAGCAATTCGTGATGGTAGTTGGTCTAAAGAATTCTTGTTCTTGTCAGTCGTTTTGTCTAAAGCATTCGTGAAGGTCGTTTTGGTCTAAAGAAATTCTTGCCAGTCGTTAGTCTAAAGCAATTCGTGATGGTCCGTTGGTCTAAAGAATTCTTCTTGCCAGTCGGTTAGTCTAAAGCAATTCTTGATGGTCGTTGGTCTAAAGAAACCTTCTTGCCAGTCGTAGTCTAAAGCAATTCTTGATGGTTGTTGGTCTAAAGAAAATTCTTACCAGTCGTTAGTCTAAAGCATTCGTGAAGGTCGTGGTCTAAAGAAATTCTTTGCCAGTCGTTAGTCTAAAGCAATTCGTGATGGTCGTTGGTCTAAAGAAATTCGTTGCCATCGTTAGTCTAAAGCAATTCTTGATGGTCGTTGGTCTAAAGAAATTCTTGCCAGTCGTTAGTCTAAAGCAATTCGTGATGGTTGTTGGTCTAAAGAAATTCTTACCAGTCGTTAGTCTAAAGCAATTCGTGAAGGTCGTTGGTCTAAAGAAATTCTTGCCAGTCGTTAGTCTAAAGCAATTCTTGATGGTCGTTGGTCTAAAGAAATTCTTGCCAGTCGTTAGTCTAAAGCAATTCGTGAAGGTCGTTGGTCCAAAGATATTCTTGCCAGCCGTTAGTCTAAAGCAATTCGTGATGGTCGTTGGTCTAAAGAAATTCTTGCCAGTCGTTAGTCTAAAGCAATTCGTGAAGGTCGTTGGTCTAAAGAAATTCTTGCCAGTCGTTAGTCTAAAGCAATTCGTGAAGGTCGTTGGTCTAAAGAAATTCTGGCCAGTCGTTAGTCTAAAGCAATTCTTGATGGTCGTTGGTCTAAAGAAATGCTTGACGATTGGTTGTTGGTCAAAAGAAATTCTCAACATTCATTGGTCTAAAGTAATGTTTGACGGTCGTTGGTCTAAATAAATTCTTGACGGCCGACAAACTAAATCGACTCTCGATCATTACTGGACTAAAGTCAGCTTTTGACGGTTGCTGTGCTAAAAAATGAAATATGTTGCTTTGAAGCAAACAGAGCCTTTTATGTATTAGTTTTTATTTTTTTACTCATTTTTGTTTTAAGTGAAGCCTTTGAATTCGCCCCCAGATTTAACACCTGTTAAGTTTTCGTATTTTGTGATCTTTCCATGTGTCATTTTTCCTTTCACCTACTACTTATTCAGAATACTACTATGTTTGTTAGAGTCGTATATTGTGAAAAACAGAGAAAGCATGCATATATATATATATATATATATATATATATATATATATATATATGTATAAGCATTTAGGCGAAACGTTTTCAAGCAAACAGGTTTATGTAAATATTCAAACAGCTGATTGAAGTGCTTCGTTTGTTTATCGACCGCATTTTGAAGTGGAATTTCTTTTCAGTTTAGATTCATCTCTTAAGACTCTCTCTCTCTCTCTCTCTCTCTCTCTCTCTCTCTCTCTCTCTCTCTCTCTCTCTGTATTTGATCTTTACGCCCATCCTCCCGTAACTGCGTGAGTCATTCTGTGTTATGCAAAATACAATTTGAGAAGCGAATCGTGTTCTTTCTTTAATGACATTACCATTCCCATGGATGGTAGGTAGGTCGTACATTCTCCTAGATCATCCATATGTTTCAGATAATATTTTTCCTCCGATTTTGCCTTAAATGAATGCAGTTTTCTTTTATAAGTATTTAGTTCTTCATTAGTCCCTTGCTGACAAAGTCGGTGGTACTATAGTTACTCCTCTGACTGTTCGTATTGCATAACCGCGCACGAATGGAGATCGTCCATCTGTCTGTGTGTCTGTCTCCTTGGTTGACACGCTTACCTTGTCATCGTAGATCCCCTTAAGCGGTTGAAGGGGTTTCAGTCAAACGTGATTCATGCACAGATGTGCGTGAAGGGAGATCGTCTGCCTGTCGGTCTGCTCGTCAGTTAGTCTGTCACAGTGACTTTGTCTTTGCAAGTCTTACTAAATGCTTGAAATGATTTTGGTCACAATTTGTACAAAGGTACCTTAGACCATCATGCATCTTTGATTTCATCAGTGGGTATGCTCGGTAGGGGATATGAACTGATGTAGCAATGCTAGAAAACCCTTGTTGCTCTAGTTTCAGCTCTGCCTTTCCCTTTCGGTTCTTCTCACCGGCCCTCGGGGGACAGGTTACATACCAGACGGTCATACTAATCGTCATCTGGTATTGCATTGGTTTTTCATCCTTGCCTTGTAGTGTTCATAATCAAACCTGTTTTTGTCACTTAGTTTTCTGTTAAAAGGAAACTATTGAGATAGCTATTTGTTTGTCTGTCTGAGGCTAGAGGGTTGCAAATTGGCATGTTGATCATCCACAAAACAATCGCCAAACGTACCAAATTGCAGCCCTCTAGCCTCATTAGTTTAAATTTATTTTATTTAAGGTTAAAGTTAGCCGTGATCGTTCGTCTGGCAACGCTACAGGTGCCAACAACAGGCCACCACCAGGCCGTGGCTGAGAGTTTCATACAGCATTATACGCTGTATACAGAAAACTCGATTGCATTTTTGTTTGTTTATCTTCTCTCAGATATATTCCCGTCTTACAACACGGTCACATCAATCATATCTGAATCCTTTCCGCGCCAGGACGTTTTCTGATATGTCCTCCGTCCCTTCTCAGTCCTCGTCCTCTCTCTCTCTCTCTCTCTCTCTCTCTCTCTCTCGTGTCATTCTGCCCCCACATACATAGTCCAGCTGTCGAGGATAAAAGAAACCCTCTCCGACACGGGCGATGATGGCCCTCCTGGCTCTCGAGATTACCCTCAGAGGAGGCGGAAAGATGGCTCCACGAACCGCAGTGTATCAATACGACTCCAGCATTCACGTCCCAAGTACTCGAACCCTTCGGTGTCAGAGGAACAAAATCAACATTTGCTCGGGAGAGGCGGCGTCGTGAGATGTTTTTTCGACGTGTGGCTTTGGTACGTCGTCAGCCTCAGGCATATACTACATATATCTAGACGTATACATATAGTGTACCCTTTACTCGGCGTATTATTGACGTTTCACTTGCGCTTGGAGTGAGGCGTTTTCTCTTGGTCCATTAAAACCACTTCGTCTCCTTTCAGAAACAGGACGTTAATGTTCTGATCTATCTACGTAATACCTTTTTCTAATGATCTAACTGTGGGATTATCTCCACAAATTTCAGATACAATTGTCGTATATTAAGAAAGATACTTTTATAATGCATAAAGTCTTAAGTTTTTCTAAAGATTTCTTAAGGCGTATGACACGAGGTTTATTACTTGCACAGAGTTCGATTGAGAGGACTCCGTTACTATTTTGCTTTATTTTTCGTTGACAATGGAATTTATTGAATGCAAGTCCAGGGCATCAGTGACGTACCATTTACCCAGTCTAGAAATTGATGAAAACCTAAACACATTTGGGATAGGAAAGCTAAAAAGGGCAGTCATAAATAGTAAGAGCTTCGAGAAATTTACTGGTATAGTTATCCAGTTATGAACACATTTTAGTTTTATTTCACTTATACAGTGACGTAATGAGAACATCGTGTACGTTTTCTCGTACGAACAGCAGGAGACTATCGTTTTGCAACGCTCATTCAAGACAACGAAGAAAAAGTGACTTGGATTGACACCAAAGTAAATTCTCGAGAAATTAATAATAAAAAAACCACTTTCATTAGTTTCCACAAGTCCTGTGACAGACGGACGAAAATAAACTAGGCCAAAAGCAGAGAAAGAACGTCCTTGTGGGGTGAATATAACTTTAGAGTGAAATTTGTGGTATAAAGTCAGTTCTTCCATAACGAAGAGAATGAGGAGCTAGGCATCACACAGACTTTAAGCTGCTGTTGAGAAGCTGCTCTTTTGAAATATATTATGTTCCTCAGTGCTTTTCCCAAGCGGCGCATCTGCTTGGAAAGGTTATTTCGGTCACCTTCCTTTAGTCACGTTTTGTTTTTGCATGTGGGCAATAACGAGAGTATTGTGAATGGTTCGTTAACTGGTTGCTATTTATATCGAGGTGCCTTCATTAGCGTTTTAGACATCTGTAAAAGAAAGCTATTGAGATTGCTATTTGTCAGTGAGAAAACTGTTAAGATGGCTATTTGTCAGTGAGAAAACTGTTAAGATGGCTATTTGTCAGTGAGAAAACTGTTAAGATGGCTATTTGTCAGTGAGAAAACTGTTAAGATGGCTATTTGTCAGTGAGAAAATGTTAAGATGGCTATTTGTCAGTGAGAAAACTGTTAAGATGGCTATTTGTCAGTGAGAAAACTAGAGACGGCTATTTGTCTGTCCGTCTGCACTTTTTCTGTCCGCCCTCAGATCTCAAAAACTACTGAGGCTAAAGGGCTGCAAATTGGTATGTTGATCATCCACCCTCTGATTTAAGGTTAAAGTTAGTCATGATCGTGCGTCTGGAACCGTTATAGGTGCCAACAATACACGCCACTTCCGGGCCGTGGCTGAAAGTTTCTTATAGTATTATATGATGTGCAGAATACTCGGTTGCACCGGAGAAATTTCGGCGCATTTTTTATTTGTTACTTAATATTATACAACGCTAGTTTAGTAACCGTAAATCAATCAATCAATTTCCTGGTTTGAGGGCGTTTTCCATGAAGAAATGTCCAGTTTTTTGCGCATACTGGAATTGCTCACTTCAAATCATTCAAGTCATTCCTGCGTTCGGCTTTGTGGCTCATCCATCAGTAGTTATGGCAAGGAAATGATTAACCTGTTGTCTTCTGTACATGAAAAACCTACCCTCCTCTACCCTGCTCCCGCCCGTCGCCCCCAACCCCTTCGATCAACGGAAGCTGCCTCTTTCCATTGTTATTTGAGTGTGGGAAGTCTCAAGGTATGATTTTTAGTGACAAGCTTCTTTCGTGTTTGCCTGATCCTCTCATCCTAATGAATTTGACTAATGAATTTGACTATAAAGTAGATTCACATCCACCGTGCATTTGATGTCTAGGCCAGTCCCTTACCACGCTCCTGATTGGCTGTTGATAAGCCAATCACAGGGCTGGGAGCTCTCAGTCTCTCGAGAGAGTTCAATTAGGTAGGATCTATGGACCACGTCTCCTGAGGGATACGTCTTTCAAAAGTATCCCTTAGGAGAGGTGGAACATACATCCTACCTATGTGAACTCTCTCGAGAGACTGAGAGTTTCAAACCCTGTGATTGGCTTATCAACAGCCAATCAGAAGTGTCGTAAGGGACTGGCCTAGACATCAAATGCACGGTTGATGTGAATCTACTATAGTAACGTTTGATTCTGCACTATCTTTTCATTGATAGTCATGTTTTACAAAGTTTACCAGCCCTCCAACATACGTCTGATTAACTGGGTCAAATAAAAAAAAAAGTGTTTATTCATGCCGTGTGTGATATGTTGAAATGGCGCCGAACTAAGTGTGATAAGTCTCAATGTTGTCGAGTGTGATGAATCTGGTGCGAGATTAAAACGTCAGGACTTTTTGCTGGCGACTTTTCTTATCTCCTGTTGCGCAGGTCTGCCACAAGTCTGTGTGTGTCTGCCCGTGTGGGAGTCAGGAAGGTAATCGAGATCAAGATCTCAGAAAATGATGCCATTCCTTGCGTTTGACCTTTTGGGTTTTGTACCAGTAATGACCAAGGAACTCCCACACTTACAGACGCGCAACTCTTATAAATAAACACACACACACACACACACACACACACATATATATATATATATATATATATATATAGAGAGAGAGAAGGAGAGAGAGACGAGAGAGAGAGAGAGAGAGAGAGATGTATATATTATATATATACAGTTGATATACATAAACACACATATAATTATGCGCATTAAGCTACAGAAGTCCTTTAATATCCAATTCGCTCTACCTCGGAAGTAATATATATTCATATACGTCAACCGAAGAAGAGTTTCATAGTTGATAATAATTTTCATCCTCTCGTGGATTCGAACCAGTGGACAAGGAAGAAATCAGTGATGATACCGACTCAGCCAACATGTATATATATGTGTGTGTATATATAATAATATATATATATATATATATATATATATATATATATATATATATAATATATATATATATATATATATATTATATATATTTATATGTTATGCATGTGTAGTATATTTTACCAATAAGCTCTTCCTCATAAAAGAGATGATAAAATAAACAAAAAACACGAGAAAACAGTTCCGGTCACGTGTCCCTGCTTCAATTGGTGATTCAGAGATGAACCCTGTACATGAAAACTCCCAGACAAAATCAAGACTAATCATATCAGCAACAGAATCCAGTCCTCCTACACAAGCTGCACCTGTCAGCTCTCATATGAGACATATATATTATAAGTGTATACATAGTCGTGTTTCCTCCATATCCAAGAATGATTATATATATATATATATATAATATATATTATATATAATATATATATATATATATATATTATATAAATATTTCTCTCTCTCTTTTCTTTAGCTAAGCTCAGGTGACCAAACCTCCTCCTCCTCAGAAGCGTATTGGTCTGTCTTGTCAACTACACTAATCATTTGGCCAGTTTCCCCGTAGGGGGCTAGTGCCGTCAGTGCAACTCCTGCAGTGCACTGCAGGTATTCTTTGAAGGTTCTTTGCACATCCCTTTGGCCCCTAGCTGCAACCACTTTCATTCCTTTTACATCTTTTTACTGTACCTCCGTTGATATTCTCTTTCTGCCGTCTCATTTTCCACCCTCTCCTAACAATTGAATCATGGAGATTATTTTAGTCGATTTTCGTCTCAGCGTTGAGTGACCTCATAGGTCCCAGCGCTAGCCCTTTGGCCTAAATTCTATATTCTGTTCTGTTCTATGAAGCCAGTTCTTCCTAATATCTATACATTTTGCGCCATTCCTCTTGTCTTTACTGAGAGCGTAAACGGCAGTCACCCTGTCATGCTCTCTCTCTCTCTCTCTCTCTCTCTCTCCAACCGAGAAAAGAACTCAACATTACAGATTTCATAGGAAAAGCAGTCGCACCATTCCTGTCTTCGCTCGGTTTCAAGGATTGAGCGTTGGATCATCGTTTGAGAGCCGTGAGCGATATGACTTTGTAAGTACGTCATTATATATTGCTTTCACAACTACTGGTTTCTGCAGGAATTTCACGGGTGAAGTTATGGGGTGGGGGACGGAGGGGGGAAGGGGGGGATTACATGTAATATTAAATTTGACGTAGTCTAATGTTGAATACGGGCCCATGACCCAGCCTGATGTCAGTTACCCACGAAAAATCTTGTAAGGTTTCTCTTTATTTCGGTTTACCTCTTCTCTTCCTTTACTTCTGGAAGTTGGGCGATTTCCTATGAATGAGGAATCTTGAACGTTTCGATTTAATAGTTAGCGTTCCTCTAATTTAGTGTACTGATAGGCCAAGTCTCTCTCTCTCTCTCTCTCTCTCTCTCTCTCTCTCTCTCTCTCTCTCTCTCTCTCTCTCTCTCTCTCATCCATCTTGAACTTTCATTTTATGTAGCTACATCCTCCCTTAGAAGGTTGAACAGTTGTAAGGCCTTTCTAAACAAAAGAAAAAAAACACCAATTATCCCAAATAGCCAATCTATTAGAGGTTTTATAGATTGGTTTTATTAGTCCTCCGGAAACACAAGCAATCAGCGTAGATTTTCAATGTATCAGAAGCTAAAGTGATTTATTTTGTCGAGGCCTTCTCCCTAAGACTTGAGCAGTTAGCGTAGTTTAGTCCTCTTCTCGAGAACATAGTCTTATGAAGGATTAATAGAGTACAGGGTTAGACCGTCCCGTCGTTACTGCGCATATTTGTGATGTAATTGGTAGGTGACCATAAAAGAAAACCAAGAAAACAAATAAATTAAGGATCACTTTAGGAATTACCTATATATTTTTCACGACCTTGTGTGAGAGAGGTCCCCGTTAATCTCCAGGTACTGGAAGGTAGTTTCCTTTTTCTTCACTCTGGTGGGGACCGTGGGGTCAAATGGTGGCCATGGTCAAATACTGACTGATGACTTTTTTTTTTTTTTTACCTGAACCTCAGTCAGATCACCACGTGACGTCTTGCGCGAGATTGTCCTATTTTGGTCAGAAGCGGTCTAACCCTGTGCTCTAATAATCCTGGTCTTATGAAGGACAAATTCGCTAGACCACAGCGTCAGGCATCGTGGGTCTAGCCTGACAGAAGATGAGGAGCCATCAGTTGCAAGGAATCGAAGCAGCTGTCCATCATCCCGCTTGTCTTGGGGAGTGATGGAAGGCGTTTCCAACAGATAGCTTTTGATCCAGAATGATGCCCGGATGTAAACACGGAAGTCGGCCATGTTTTAGGTCAGCTGTTTTGAGCAAAAGCGACGCACGCCATCATGATAAGAACGATTTTTCGGAAATTTGCTATGATATTGTACCTATCGATTCTTTTAAATATGGTGAACACTTGCAGTGTGTTTGGTTGCCACAATAGGCCAATCAGAGACGGCAAAACTTATTACTCAGTCCCTGCTTTTGTGAGAAATCAAGGCGATAAAACTCAAGAGATTAGTGAAAGGAGAGCACTGTGGATTTCCAGGATAAACGGGGCTCATTTGCAGCCGCCAAGGCATACGAAAATCGGCCCAGATCACTTCATTAGTGATAAGTGTTATTAACTATTATTAAAGGTGAATAATTAAAGAACCCTTGTGCATAGATATTTGATAAAGTAATTCATTAACAGCCACTGTGATCTTTTTCACGCACTGCAGGCTAAAAGACTGAATGTAATCAATCTTCGCCTGTTTGCGAATTGTCCTTGTTTACCATGTTTCATGACATGGTTGGCAATTCCGTAGAATAACATCGAAATTTTATATTTTCTTTGTTTACAATGCTTGACCTACAACAGGGCGGCGGCTTATCGGGTGCTCGTATGCTGTGACGTCGTAGGAAAACTACCTATAACTCAACGAGCAGCCTGCTATACCTTATCCTTCCCGAGAGAAAGCGAAGCCTCAAGTTTGAACCAAGCGCCGAACACGAAGGGGAGCATTCATCCCACACGTAACCCTTGAAGGGATTCCTTGGAGAATTGTATAGGTCTTCTGAAACTTTGTTTCCTTTTGGGATCTACCATTTTTGTGCACGTGTGACCGCTCCTTTGTGGAGGAGGAGCTCTAGATCAATTTTCGCTCGCGTTGTGATTGTATGAGAAATCGATTGCATGTCTGTTGGGCTTAGTGCTTAGGGAATTACACACACACACACACACACACACACACACACACACACATATATATATATATATATATATATATATATATATATATATATATATATATATATATATATATATATATTCTTTTTCCTACTTCAACAGAGAGGTCAAAAGAATCGTTATCCAGGAATGAGATTGGGGCTGGGGACGAACGTAAGCGGGAAGAAATTGCAGATATATTTGAGAATTCAGCTCCTGAGAGACCCGAGAGGTTTCCCACTTCCGCGGTTGTGCTAAAGAAGATATGCCAGGGCGTTTAACCTCTCACGGCGGAGATCATTAACAGGTGAGACGTATTGATAGAAATGTCGAAATAGTTCAGATTTTTTCGGGAGAATTGCATGTTCACGCACACAAACACACACACACATATATATACGTATATGCTTACAAAATCACAGTAGATGCACGTGACTTCATTAAATAAACGAATAACACAGGAAAATGATAGGCAGAAATCCAAGCGCTTTCGTCATTACTAAGACACTGTCAAGGAACGAATGAATGATTCGTTCCTTGACAGTGTCTTAAAGACGAAAGCGCTTGGATTTCTGCCTATCATTTTCCTGTGGTATTCGTTTATATACATATATACATACACACTCGCACACACACACACACACACACATACACACACACACACACACACATATATATATATATATATATATATATATATATTATATATATATATATATATAGACAGTATATTGTTGTATAATGAAAAGCAACATGTAACTATTTTCTCTCTCCTATTAGCGTAGAAGGCACAGAAAATCTACGGGTTTTAAACACCATGTTTAGACATCACTGTCCTTACAACATTATGCAAGAAGAAAGTCCATGTACTGCACCACCTCAGCCGGAGCAATATTATGCCGTGGAGTGGCAACATGAGGTAAATTTCACCCTCAATCAATAAAGCTTGGGCATCCTACAAGATGGGTTGACGTTCCCGGGCTCGGTCATTGTTTTATATAGATACGTATATATATATATATATATATATAGATATATATTATATTATATATTATATATATATTATACTATATATATATATATATATATATATAGTATATATATATATATGTCTATATATATATATATATATATATATATATATATATATATATATATATATATTATATATTTATTTATAATATATAATATATATCTGTATATAATATAAATATATGTCTATATATATATATATATATATATATATATATATATATATATATGCGTGTTTGTGTGTGTGTACACATACCATAAATTAGCGATAAAAGAGAAGACCCAGATAACGAAGCCCGGCCC
Source organism: Macrobrachium nipponense (assembly GCF_015104395.2). NCBI lineage: Eukaryota > Metazoa > Arthropoda > Malacostraca > Decapoda > Palaemonidae > Macrobrachium > Macrobrachium nipponense. The sequence continues at coordinate 24,444,470 of NC_061109.1, read as the reverse complement.
CAGAAACGCTAAACCCATCTTGTTGGATGTCCAACCCTTATTGATTGAGGGTAAAATTTACCTTATGTTACCACTGCACTACATTATATATATGATATATATATATAGAGTAGTATATATATATATATTATTAATATATATAATATATACACACATATATATATATATATACTATATATATATATATATATATATATATATATATATTTATATATATATATATATAATATATATATATATATATATATACTATATATATTTATATATATATATATATATATATATATATATATATATATATATATATCTATCTATACTATTATAATATATAATCAATAATTTATATTCTATAATATCAGCGGCACAATTCATCCATAACGGGATGTCTCCTGTGAAAGATAGAAATTTATGTAGTTACTGGTACATTCATCCTTTAACTGCTGAAATAATGACGAAAAGTCCTTATGTAAGACCTTTCCACAATGTTATTAACTTTCTATAGCTATAGAGATGGTTCATCAGGAGTTTATCGACCCCATCTACATACACTTCTCCGTCAGCACGCTGTCTATACTCTGTTTTTTTCCATCTGTCCATCCGCCTGTGGTGGTCGAGTATGGTAACATTGCGTCCCGGGCTTTAAATAGTTACGCTATGTGTAAGTTTTAGGTAAATAAAAGGATATCTTGGTGTACATTTGCAAATGAAAAGTGTTTTAATAATTTACTGTATGCGAATTACATCGTTAATATTCGAAATAAAATATTATTTAACGCCCGGGACGCAGAGTTACCATGCGCAAACACCACAGGATGGATGGACAGATGGAAAAAACAGAGTATAGTCTTCCATATGCATTCATGATTAGCTTCACATTTTGAATGAAAATTTCTACTTTAACCCCAAAACTCGCCTTTTTGGATATGACATCCCTTTTCTACTGATTCTTCCTACACTTTCTTATTCATCCCTATTAAGGGCTTCTTTTCACTTTTCACGTGAACAATTTGGATTACATCTAAAGTAAAATGTGATCAGGATAATTTTTTTTTCATGGGTTCCCACTACTTAAGGATGTCACGAGGTGCATATTGCTATTCTCCACATTCTGCAGGCTACTGAGATATATATATATATATATATATATATATATATATATATATATGTATATATATAGTATATATATACTATACATACACACACACACACACACACACACATATATATATATATATATATATATATATATATATATATATATATATATATTATATATATAATATTAGCCATCGTTATATCTCAAAAACTGGGGGGTGGAGGTTAGTGCGTCAGTGCACCTCATGCGGTGCACTGTAAGCATTACTTAAGGTTCTTTGCAGCGTGCCTTCGGCCCCTAGCTGCCTGCAACCACTTTCGTTCCTTTTACTGTATGTCGTTTCATATTCTCTTTCTCCGTCTTACTTTCCACCCTGTCCTAACACTTGATTCCTAGTGCAACTGCTTTGAGGTTTTCCTCTCTTACACCTTTCAAACCTTTTTCTGTCGATTTCCATTTCAGCGCTGAATGACCTCAAAGGTCCCAGTGCTTGGCCTTTGGCCTATATTCTATTCAACTCAATTCAACTCGAAATTGGATTAGCAAGTTACTCGGCTTTAGATATTAAAATAATTCATTTTCTTAGGATAAGGACACCAAGTTCTTAGTTAGTAACTGACACCTTTTTGTAGAATTGAATAGATTGTAGAATTATGCCATGGATCAAACACTGGGACCTATGAGACCATTCAGCGCTGAAAGGGAAATTGACAGTACAAGGGTCTGAAATGTGTAACAGGAGGGAAACCTCAAAGCAGTTGCACCATCAATCAATTGTTAGGAGAGGTTTGAGGAAAGTAAGATGGAAGAAAGAGAATATGAACGGAGATAGAGTAAAAGGAAGGAAAGGAGTTGCAGCTGGGGAAAGAATGACGCTGCAAAGGTCTTTAAGTATTGCCTACAGCACTGACGG
>NC_061109.1:24434961-24437461 GCF_015104395.2 Macrobrachium nipponense | reverse complement strand
ACAGCAGGAAGGGTGATAAGTTACGAAGGCATAAGAGGCATGGTATGGGTAGTTCGACTCTTCCTATCCAGAAGAAACAAAACTTAAGAAGTGTTTGTAATTCCGATATTAACTGAGGACTAACTATTCCCTCGCCTGGCAAGATTTCAGTTACATCTTGGGATAATAATCTTTTGAACAGGATTGCTCCAAATGAGTTCCTTTCTAGTACAATTGTGTGTAAATTGTTTAACGCAATAAGAACCAGATGAAGTTCTCTCTCTCTCTCTCTCTCTCTCTCTCTCTCTCTCTCTCTCTCTCTCTCTCGTCCACGCATCAGTCGTGGAATGGGATGTCATGGGTGAGTTTTTCTTTAAAAATCCTGCATGCCTTTGTTGATCCAAGCAATGATTTGGGTTACTTGGTTCTTAGTCGACTGCCGTTGGTCGAAGCTGAGGATGCAGAGAGAGAGAGAGAGAGAGAGAGAGAGAGAGAGAGAGAAATAATAGATTTGAATAATGATTAGCGCTCCTTCAAAATGTATACCACTATATCAGGAAAACCTCGCCAAAGTGGTCCTTACCCCACCGGGTGGAAACTTCTTCTGTTGGCGCGTTTGGTACTACTCTCTCTCTCTCTCTCTCTGATCAGCACTTCCTTTCCTCGTCCTATGCAACTAGGGCTTTTGCTATTCTTGTCCTTCCCCTGGACGAACTCTTTATTTCTTTCCCTCCTGGCGCGCGGGAATTCTGTGGTAAAAGACTATCATCTTGCAACAGATAGAATGAATCACAATAGACGTAGGATTTGTCCTTGAGTCTTCGTATCACGTATATAGTTTTTATAAGAATGCCTCTTTTTACCTTTGACTGGTAGACTATGTTATCTTCTCGTGGGTGGAGGTTCAGATAAGACCAGATTACGGAGTTATTTTATTATCTCGTCTCGTCATGCAGTTGGATTGTTGGAACTCCCGCAGTTCCAACTGTCATGTGTGCAGAATGTTTTCTTGTTTATAAAACTGTCAGGAGTCTCACTATATATATATGACGTCTTGTTGGATGTTTCACTTTCCTTCTTGATATTTGCCTCTATTAACATATTCACCATGTTTCAAATTTTCGTGTATAATAAACACGCATATATACATACACACACACACACACACACCCACACACACACACACCACACACACACATATATATATATATATATATATATATATATATATTATATAATATATATATACGTGTTTGTGTATAATACATACGCGAAACTGTGAAACGTGTGAATATGTTAATACAGGCAAATTTCAAGAGTGAAAGTGAAACAATGGAATAACCGCTGCGAGGCCTTTCGATTTGTCGTTCTTTAAGCTTTCCTTCGTGAGTTTGCCTTTATATATATATATATATATATATATATATATATATATATATATATATATATATATATATGAGATAGAGAGAGAGAGGAGGGGGGGGGGACTTTTCGAGCCCTTCGCAAGGTTTGTAGATTTCACGAGCAACATGACTTTACTGACCGCTTTGAGAACGGGATGGCTAGGGCAGAGGGTGATCTGCTGAGTCATCAGCTGCCACTGCCTGGTTCACCCAGGTCCTAGCTTGGGTGGAGAAGGGATGATGTCTCATACGACTGAACGATGACTTTTCTTTCCTCTTGCATCTGCCGTTTATGATCAACTTAGTATCCCTCCTAATTTTTTTTGCTTTTGTAGTTTTATAGTTTTATTGGACTGCTTTCCTTAAAGATCTCCAGGGATTATATAATATTCTGCTTTTAGTTTTCTGAAAAGAAAACTATTGTGCGGACTTTCCGTCCGCAGTTTTTTCTGTCCTCACTTTTCTCTGTCCGCCCTCAGATCTGGAAAACTATTGAGGCTAGAGGGCTGCAAATTAGTAAGTTGATCATCCACCCTCCAATCATCAAACATACCATATTGCAGCCCTTTAGCCTCAGTAGTTTTTATTTTATTTAAGGTTAAAGTTAGCCATAATCGTGTTTCTGGCAGCGATATAGGCCGGGCCACCACTGAGCCGTGGTTTAGGTTTCGTGTGCCGCGGCTCATACAGTATTGTACCGAGACCACCGAAAGATAGTTCTATAGTTTCTTCGTCGCATTTTTTACTTGTTTCTAATAGAGTTGCAGCTTGGCTATTAATAATATAATAATGATAATATTTTATCATGTTTATTTCCTGTTGTATATTATATAATTATAAATAATGTTCATAGGGTCAGTAGTCCTTTCCGTGTTAATTTTCCCTTACCGTCGGCTCTTAAAGACCCAGTTATTAACTGACTAGTGACCTTCAGATGCCATTATAAAATCATGATCTTTCAGCTACTTCATCCCTCATGATTTGTGTTTGCGATGACTGTCTTTTGATATACATCTCTGACTAAGTACTTTTTCCCCTTATACGATTTTTTATATGTAATATATATATCCTATATTATATATATATATATATTGATATATATATATTATTATAGTATA
>NC_061109.1:24362461-24432461 GCF_015104395.2 Macrobrachium nipponense | reverse complement strand
ATACGTCTTTCAAAAGAATCCCTCAGGAGAGGTGAAACATACATCCTGCCTATGTGGAATCTCGAGAGAGACTGAGAGTTTCCAGCCCTGTCATTGGCTTATCAACAGCCAATCAGAAGCGTCGTAAGGGACTGGCCTAGACACGGGTGATGTGAATCTACTCTGCGTGGACGGAGGAGGGATCCTCCCGATGAGGGGCAGACAGAGAGAGCCTCCGCAGTCAGGAGAAGCTGTCAAATTAGAACTTTTTAGCTATTTCAAAGTTATTCTCCGTAGGGGGTTTGTGCCGTGAGTGCACCTCATTGGCGCACTGTAGGCAATACTTATGATTCTTTGCAGCGTCCCTTCGGCCCCTAGGTGCAAACCCTTTCATTCCTTTTATTGTACTTTCATCCATTTTCTCATTCTTCCGTTTTGCTTTCCAAACTCTCGCCTCAATTAATATACGTATAGTGCAACTACGGGGTTTTCTTCCTGTTACATCTTTGCAATCTTTTTTAATATCTGTCTCCATTTCAGTGCTGAATAACCGCGTAGGTCCCAGCACTTGCCATTTGGACTAAAGCCTGTATTCTATTTTCTTTCAAAGTTACTTTTCTCTTCTGGTATTATTGAACTTTTATTGCTTGTCTCGATAAGTTGAGCAAACGTAACTACTATGCTTGTGGTAAGAGAAGGCTGATGTTGGAAGCCTTGCAGTTCTTAAAATGATGCCATTTTTGACAGTTGTACTACTTAGCTCTTACTGCAACAGTGTAAGTCATCCACAATTGATTATACTATTTGTTATCATTTCTTATTTAATCAGATGACGATTTTTGTGCCTTTGCTATTTTCTTCAGTTTATTCACTGCTCAGTTTTTACACACAATCCCTTATTTTATTGTTTGTGACGGCAACAGGTTCATTTTACATGTCTTTTCCGTTTCGGTTCTGTAGGTTGACTTTTTTTTTTTTTGTTTAATCCGGGTGTAGATTATTTCGTTGTTTTTAAAATGTGTTAATATGTTTCTATATTTATCATAATCCTCCTCTTTTTCATTTTCTGTCTTATGCTACAACTTCATAGTAACACTTTGTCTCCATTTTGTAGATCTGCTGCGTCTGTCTGCGTTCCTGTTGTACTTCTCCTTTTGTTTAGATTTCCTTTCCCACCGCCCGCTTTCTTCCAGTTCTATTGTTATCTCTCATCGTGTTTGGGATTATTATTCTTTTCAACCGCCATTTATATCCTTTAGTAATGACCACGCCAATCCCCCTTCCAGTTCTGGACTCGCTAAAGATTTCCTTTCGCACCCGACCACCGCCTGTCTTTCTTCCATTCGCTTCTTGTAAGCGCCGCTCATCTTTTCATCTACTCCTTTCCTCTCTCCTTTCCTGCGCTCCTTCGATCAACGTCTCTGTCTCGCCAGCCGGTAACGAGAGAGAGGATGAGGAGCAAGTTCGGTATTCCTTCTTTATCATCGATCTCATCTTTGTGCGCCAGGATGCTGCTGGGAGTGGGCGGTAGCGCTACAGTACAAGGCTCAGGATGCGATATGCAGGCTGATAAAGAGAGAGAGAGAGAGGAGAGAGAGAGAGAGAGAGAGAGAGAGAATGCATGCGTGTGTGTATATGTGTGAATTAAAGAAGGAGAGATATCAACACCACATTATTTTTTACAGTTAGTTATTAGTGTAAACATGTTATTTATCAGTTATAGGTGGAAATGATATATTGGCTGTGTGTGTGTGTGTGTGTGTGTGTGGAGATATCGAGAGGGATTAATGACTTATCATATATATATATATATATATATATATATATATATATATATATATATATATATATATATATGAAAATTGTTTATAAGTATAACCATGTTATTTATTCAACAATAGGAGGAAGTGATATACAGACTGTGTGCGTATGTGTATATATGTGTTTGAGAGAGAGAGAGAGAGAGAGAGAGAGAGAGAGAGAGAGAGAGATCAAGTAATTCATCCAGTTGTGGTTTAGAATGATTTGTATGTATAGAGAAAGTAGATAGAACTAACGTCCCATTTTCAAACGCTTTCAGGATAACGAAGACAGTTGTATGCAGTCAGAAAAAAACGAGAGAGATTATATTAATATCTCATTTATATTTCGTAGAGGTTTGTCCAGGAACAGATGAAATTTACATGTAGGCCCTGTTTCTCTCTCTCTCCTTTCTTTCTTGATAATCACAAACATGAGAAAGAGAGAGAGAGAGAGAGAGATTGGAAGTAAAAGATTGTCTTAGGTACGTGTTTTTCTCTTGAGAGGTTTCACCTTGACATGCGAGGGCTGATGGAAGAAGTCAGGGAAAGAACTAGTGATGCAGAGAGGCAGGTTTTCAAAGCAGGTGCTGGGGACAAGGTAGAGTAGTGGCTGATGCTTTTGCAGATGAGTCGGAGTTGAATAGTGATGGTGAGGAGAAGTTGCAAAGATTAGCGAAAGACTAAAACTTTGTGTTAGGGAAGACAAGTCATTTGATATGCCCTGTTGTGTTCACAGTTACGTGCTTTTCGATTTGCACTTTATAATTATCCGTCTGCTTAAAAATAAGAATAAGATGAAAATAAACGCAATTAGAAACCGATAAAACCTATAAAGATGGAAATAAAAAATGTAAGCTTATGATATGATAAAAACGAATTAATTACAAAGAATTAGGAAATTCTCGTTAATATCCTCTCCTAAAATGGAACATTAAAAGTCATCGCCTCTATAACTCTCGAAAAACATTGACCTTGACCCCCCCCTACCCCACAAACAACTAGGAAACCCTAAGAACAATGTCGAACATTAGGGGTATGATAAATATCGCAAAAATGCCGGCAGTATCTACAAGTCACCGAACATACAATGACGAGGGCGAAGAAAGGGAACGGATACTGTAGCCATAAATGTCAGCGTGGACAGGAGAAGATGGAAGTGGTTATTTATCACTGGTATTTATCATCATATTTATCATCATATTCTAGGGTTAATGGTTTAATAAGAGAAGAAGTGAATCACGGACTAAGCGAAAGAGGGAGGGAGAAGGTTTGGACGAGAAAATAGTTTCTGGGATGGAGCGAAAGTTAAAACGCACGAAATGCTTGTAAGCAAACTCCGCTTTGTGGAAGGGAAGTTTGCTTCTTAGTCTGAATGGGTGGAAAATGGTAGGTGATTTTGAGATGGACTGTGGAAGAGGAAGGAGAATTTAAAAAGCGAGAAATTTGAAATGACATATGGTGGAAAAATAAAAAGGCTATGAAGTCAAAGACAGAGTGATGTTTTGTTGCGTCAAGTCACGCTGAGAAAACAGATAAAGCAAAAGGCTCTGTGAGTTATGAGCGAAGGCTGATAGCGTGCACAAGCGTTGGAAGGGGGTAGGCAATGCAACCCTTTTTAGGGGACGCAGCATTATGTTGGTCCAGTGGTTACCAGCCTCGGCTTACCGGCGGTCTCCGAATCTGTCAGTTGCAGAGGAACCGGAAGGAGATGACTGATGCTCATTGCACCAGAAGACGCGATCGAGATATGCACCGCAATAAAAATTTCAATTCCGAAATTGGAAAATGATATTTTTCGCCTGATATTTTCTTTGGAATCGTCATTCGACATTACTGTGGCTCTTGTTTCCGAAGTTATAGTTGTCACTCTTTTTTTGAAATAGAAAAGGTCAAATGGACGGGAGACAATATATAGGAGGAAAGGGAAAGAGAAAAGGAGAGAAACTCGAAGGAGTTCACAACAACTATGTCAGGAAGAGTTTGTTAACGCTGGAACTTACCAACGAGTGTGATCTGCCAAATTGGCCAGAAACAGCAGCTAAGATGCCAGTTTCTTTCTTTTGCTTTTGTTCTTCAAGTCGTTCGTCTATTTTAGCGTTGGTGGGACAAGAGATGAACAAGCGATAAATCTGTCATTTCCTCTTCACCTTGCGTATCCTGCGTACCGTCCTTCTGGGAGAACCGAGAACTTCCTTTCTTGAGAGCCTTTCTAAGAACAAATCATCCCCTTATCCTTGCTGCTGTTGCTCTTGGCCTCAGCTGATTTCTGCAGCTGTAATTGCTCTGGCTCATGCAGTTGTTGGTCTCCTTTTCCGTTGTTGATCTTATACAGGCATTGATTTTGTTGTCGTCGTTGTTGTTGTTGTTTGCTTTCTTGGTCTTATGTTGTTTACCTGATGCTGCATCTGTGTGTTCTTCTTCTCAGTGACCTGAAACTGTAGGTGATCTCCTCCTCCTCTTCCTCCTCTTCCTCCTCCGTCTCTTGTTCTTGTTCTTGTTCTTGTTGCTTTTGTTATTGCCGTTATTGTTACTGTTAGCTAAAATCAGATACCACACGGTGTCCCCCTTTTTTCCATCGAGCTCTCCATTGTAAGGAGGATAAAAGTAGCCTTCCTGCATTCCCTCCTTCCCATTGTACGGGATTACACGCCGGCTACTCATTGTTTGGACACCATTCTTACGTGTTATTGGTAAAAGACTGATACCATTCGTAGAATGTAGAGGGAGAGAGGCTGAGAGAATAACTTATAATTATTTTTTTATTATAACGAGTTTGGCAGTGGGACACACACACACACACACACACACACACCTACACACACACACACACACACACACACACATATATATACATATATATATATATATATATATATATATATATATATATATATACATAATTTATGCACCAATAAGTATGTATGTATTTGGATATAATATTTCATAAGGAAGACTTTATTGATTGACATTCGTCGTCTACCTTCACCTTCATGTGACTCGTCATTTATTTGTCTTTATCAGGACTTGAGATTTTATGATCTTTTTCTGTTATTGACTTTCCCTAGTTTTGGTCCAGTTGTTTGCTGCCTTTTGGTGCTGTTTATCATTGTAAGATTCCTACATTCTTCACGTCCGAGTCATAGCTCATGAACTGTACCCCACAGCCTGACTAGCTCAGAATATAAGAAAATGAGAGAGAGAGAGAGAGAGAGAGAGAGAGAGAGAGAGAGAGAGAGAGAGAGAGAGAGTGTGATTGACATGAGTGCTATTATTTGGACCCTGTCCAAAGATTTGTGGGGTTCTACAATTCAGTGATTGTGAATTCATGTTTTTACAAAATCCAATTGACTAAATATTGAACTTCGTAGAATATTATAGTTTATCTTTGGGTGCTATAAGACTGACTTGCTTAGAACTGGTGTCTAGAAACCATTATTCCTAGTTAAGCAATTTTTACTCTCCTTTCATTTTCATTTCAAGTAACCGAATTTCTTGGTGATTTGTTCAGTTTTTCTTTTCTTTGCAAAAGTCTTCAATCATTTTCTCCGTAAGGGGGTAGTGCCATCTGCGCAACCCGCAACCCACGTGGTACACTGCAGGCATTACTTAAGGTACTTTACAGCGTTCCTTCGGCCCCCAGCTGCAACCCCTTTTACTCATTTTTATTGTACCTCCGTTCTTATTCTCTGTCTTCCATTTACTTTCCACTCTTTCCTGACAATTATTTGAAAGTGCAGCTGTGAGGTTTTCCTCATGCTACACCTTCAAAATTAACTCTCAATTTCAGTTTCATCACTGAATGACCTCATAGGTCCCAGTGCTTGGCATTTGCCTAAACCTTGCATCGCAATTCTGTGATCATTTTAAAATGACTCCCCCTTTTTCCTTACTAGCAATTAAATCAACATAATGTCGTTTTTTTATTGAGTATTTTGATATGAATTCTCTCCAAGTGACTGTTTAGTCCAGAGAAGTCTTTGTTTCTCTCGGTGGATTTGATACTCAGTTTCATTTTGCACAGCAACAGTCAAGATTTTGTTGCTCAGCTGAAAACCTGTTTAACGGATTATCATGTTGTATGTAGCCTAATTGGAACACAGGAAGGTGAAACTTGAAATTATGTGGTTGTCTTTTAGAAGATTTTGTTCGTGTAATCTGGAAACTTTGCATAAAAATCCTGGAATGTGCAATTTGATCAGAACTTCAGGCATACTTGTATGCAGTAAGGAAGTGGTGATACAACAATTTAGCTTCTCGATGCTCAGTAACTGTACGCAGAAATTGAGTAGCTTAGTTATGCTCTAGGTATCGCAATGAAAATCCTTAATCTAAAGTGCATAGTTCAGAGATGTCCAAAATAGTTGGGGTACCCTAGCTTAGGCATTGTAGGAGTAGTACCAGAATTAATAGAGATCTCGTTTCGATATAATATTTGTACAATATGGATCTGCAATGCAAGACGTACATTACAAACGTACACACACATATATGTGTCAGTGTTACATAAACTGTAGGATACATTTGCATTCATTGCGAAAAGTAAACATCACGTTTATAAAGTGTTACACCCCGTAGTGGGGATAGTATCGTTAGTGCACCTTAATGCGGTGGACTGTAGGGATTACTTGTGGTTCTTTGTAGCGTCTCTTCGGCCCCTAGCGGCAACTCCCTTCATTACTTTTACTGTACCTCATTTCATATTCTCTTCCATCCTACTTTCCATCTTCTCCTAACAATTATTCTTCCTGTCAAACCTTCCAGACTTATCGACTGTCAATTTCCGTTTCAGCGCTGAATGACCTTGAGGGTCCCAGCGCCTGGCATTTGCGCTGAATTCTATTTTCTATTCTGTTCTATGAAATGTACGGAATATTAGCTGCAAATTTTCGCTTATTTTCAAAGTATTCATTTATGTAAGTTTGCACTTTTTTGTTTTCTGTAAAAGGAAACTATTGAGGTGGCTATTTGTCTGTCAGTCGGCGCCTTTTCTGTCCGGCATCAGATCTTGCAACTACTGAGGCTAGAGGGCCGCAGATTGGTTGTGTTGATCATCCACCTTCCAATTACCAAACATACCAAATTGCAGCCCTCTAGCCTCAGTAGTTTTGATCTTATTTGAGGTTAAATTTAGTCATGATCCTGCGTCTGGCACCGCTGTAGGTGTCAAGTTGTCAACAATACACGCCACCGCCGGGCTGTGGCTGAAAGTTTCATGGACTGTGGCTGAGAGTTCATACAGCATTATACGCTGTCAATAAAAGTCTTCGGCGCATTTTTCACTCGTTAGTCCACCCCAGTTTGAGTCGCGTTAAGAAAGGGGAGCAGCCTGCATGGCATCATCTCGTTCCGAACTTCCCCACGAGTAAAGTAAACCTTTCCTAAAATGATGTTCTAGACGTTCGCAACACCAGGTGACAACATTATGGTCGTTAATAATGGAATGTTGTCCCTGGGGGAAAGCCACCAGGTTCTTTGCTGAAATTGCAAAAGAACAAGTGATTCTTAATCATCAGGATCATGCACTTGCAAAAGCATTCCCATTGGACTGACCACATTTCAGTGTTCATGTCAGAAGAACTTTTATAAAAGGGAATGACTCGACAGTCCCTTCTTGCATTCCGACCTTGGCTACCATGCACACCGGTAGCCTAGTTATGTATAGTAAGTATTGTATTGCATATGATTTAGGTATAGAATAAATGAATTAACATTTTCCAGAAAATTTTCACCGGTAGAAAAATGGAAAGAAATATTATTTTATTACCCGAGGCTATACCCAGTGAAGGAAACCCGAGGCTATACCCAGTGAAGGAAACCCGAGGCTATACCCAGTGAAGGAAACCCGAGGCTATACCCAGTGAAGGGAATCGTAGCAAACCATTTAGCGGAGCTTTGGCTGAGAGTGGAAAAATAATCAACACTTTACCTAAGGTTCTTTACAAACTACTGCATTGCAAGCAAATTACAATATATTGTAAGTCTGCTGAGATACTCGTGATGAGCGGCCCATTATATTTATACCCTTTTTGAAGAAAAAGTCCCGTTTCTCTAATTTTGTGACATGCTCTGTTTTCCTCAACCTCTCATTATTCTTGAACTTTGCTTCAGAATACCTGTACAAATCAACCAATTCCATTCTTGCACTCTCCATATTAACATCCATTGTCCATTTTCCTTACTCTGTCACATTTACTCTCTGTTATCTTCTCTTGGAAACTCTCAAACTCTCATTTGTTTCTGCTGCTTTTCTTCGTGAGCCCCAATCAAAGCAGCATCGTTTGTAAAGATAAACTTTTCGACATTCCTTTCACGGCTCATTATCTCATCCCACAACTTTGCACCTACTATTCATTTCGTCTCTCAAACTCTTATCCTTCCATTCAAAAATAGACTGAACAGCCAGAGAGGAAAACCAATCGCTGCCTCTTCTTGTTCTAACAATTGCATTTGCTTCCCATCTTGTGATTGAACTTTTGATTGCTCTCTATATCTTATCTTCGATACGGTGTATTATCAGCACCCTCCATATTTCCTACCGGTAGATTCTTTCACACCTTTTTAGTTTTTCTTTACTCTCAGACTTCTCACATAACTCATGAAGCTCTTGTAACCACACCCTATTCCTTGCATAATCCCCACTTTTCTCCACCTATCGAACCATCTGTCATGTTTTACGTTCTCAGTCAAAGGCCGGGCTTACTAAGGAACACTTTTCCTTTATGCAAGGGGACTGAAAATGAGAGCTCTGGAACCTTTCCTTCATCCACATTTACCGTACACACTCTGATCACCAGCTGAATCACACTTTCAAGGCTTTCGCTTACCTTTTGCAGTCTTGTGGCAATCAGCTCTTCCTTTCTTCTAGGTATTCCAGTCATTTATAAATCTGTATATATATTTGCTTATTTATTTATTTATTTAGCCACAAAAACCGTATTATACACTGTTCATTATACCTTGGAAACAGCTACACAAAGGAATTATAAATGTTTAGTGCTTCTGCATCGGTCTTGATTCTAATCATGGCTTGGTTTAGAAACAGCGACAGATTGTGACAGTGACCACTTGGGTGCTTTGTCTCCTGCCTACTATTTGTCAATACAAAAAATGGCATACATGCATTAATTATTTATACATACATAATATATATATATATATATATATATATATATATATATATATATATATATATCTCAGTTGTATTCCACACAGAAAATGAAAATGTTTTATCTCAGAAAATGCCTACCCAACAGTTTCATTCTCCAATGGAACTCTTCTTGGAGCGTCTATTATTTCCTTAATAAACGCTCCAAGAAGAGGTCCATTGAGGACGAAACTGTTGGGCATTTTCTGAGATAAACCATTTTCATTTTCCTAGGTAGAATACAACTGAATTTACCATATCTTCGTGCCTAAGAAGATTAACCCAGTACCACACACACACACACACACACACACCCACACACATATTATATATATATATATATATATATATATATATATATATATATATATATATATATATAATATATGTGTGTGTGTGTGTGTGTGTGTGTGTATACACATGTACATATACTGTATATATGTATATATATTCATATGCATTTATATACATGATCGGAACATATAAAAGAAAGGCAGAGCTGATTGACACAACAGTGGAAAGGTTGGAGTAAAGCCTAATGCTGGGATATTGTGACTGAATTGTGATCGAGCTGGTGGTCAGTATGCGTACGGTAAATCTGGATAATGGATAGGTTCTAAAGCGGTCATTTATCGTTCCTTTGCATGAAGGTAAAGCTGACGGAGGACACTGAGATTCACAGTGGTTTAACGTTTAGTGTGGTTGACGTTTGACTACACAATTATTGCGTAGTATATATATATATATATAAATTATATATATATATTATATATATATTATATAATATATATATATATATATATATATATATATATATATATATATATATATATAGTGTGTGTGTGTGTGTGTGTATGCGAGTATACGTGATGTATATGTTATCTTTTTATCTATATATATGTATGTGTGTCTGTGTGTATGTTTGTATACGTTATCTTTCTATCTGTCTATCTATACACACACAATATATACTTATATGTATGTATATATATTTATATGTATTATGTATAGTACATCCATTACCTATCTATTCATGTGTATACGTATATGTGCTAGATTCTACTAGCAACAGCCCTAAGGTAGACGTGGACCGAATGGGGGGCTGTAATTGGGGAAGTATAATTATATAATTAATCTCACCTTGCTGAATGTTATCTAACTGGATTATCTTAGAATAGTAATTTGGGAAAAAATTAAATTGATATGTCCTTAACGTGTTTATTCTCTGATAGGGGTTCTTATAATTATTTCCACCTTTCTGTTTCTGGGCGCTTGGACTGAGACAATTGTTTGATAGGCACTTTGTTGCAATTCTAATTGGTACGAGGGAATTTTACTGAGTACGATTATCACTTGTTACTGTCTATTCGCACACCACTCTTCTGCACTTCTTCCCTCACTTCTGGTTCTCCTTCTTCCCAGTTCTGCTACTGCGCCACTTCTTTCCCCACTTGTTCTCCCTCCTTCTGTTTCTGCTTCCACTCGATTTCCACTGTCTCTCTCCTTCTCCACTCTGTCTTCTCCTGTCGTCTCTCTCTCTGTCCAGCCTTTTTATTAGAATGACATCTTAGCACCACCTTTGGATTTTGGATTTTGACTGGGTGTGGGATCTTCTGAAAGAATTCTTGTGTCTGAGTGGCTACAGACTTTATACAAAACTGCCTTCCTGTCACTTCTTCTGTAGTGATTCGTAGATTCTTCATTTGGAAACGCCTCTTGTTTCATGACCTGGCTTCTTGGGGGTTTGTACCTGGGTTAATCTTGTAGGTTATTCGCTGGGACCTATTTCTGGGCCGTCCTTATGATCTGGCACTGCTGGTTTGATTCGTCAAACCCATAGGTCTACTCTTAGAAAGGGAGGAGCCAAGATTTTCACATGATCCTCCTTTTGAACAAAGAAGCATTGAGTTTCCCTTGGTAATATTGAGCAGAAGGCCCTTGAGAAGGTCCAATTTCCACAAAATGTTGGGTGCGCCAAGAGTCACTTAATCTTCGGAAATGAGGCTGACAGAGTTTTTGGGAGATGCAAACCAGAAGCTTGACGCCTAGAAAGTCCTGGTCATTTTTGGGGTTGGGCTTGAGTAACACGATACCTTCTTAAAATCATTATTTCGTTGTTTTTCCCTTGTTTTTCTTATTATCCGTGCCTTCTCTTGAATACTTTTAGGTTAATGCCTTTTGAAATAATTTCCTTAATTCTTTAATGACACTGTAACATATATATACTTATACATAGTACATATCCAATGTAGTACGAAGCAACACGTGCTTGAGACTGTCACAAAATCCATGTAAGAAGGTGAGTGAAAACAGGGACTTTGAACAAATACTTTTGTAGTTTACTCTACATTTTCAAGTTCGCACTAAATACAAGAGAGGTTGACAGAGCTTACGTGGATTTTGTGACATATATACATACGTATATACGTACGCATTGAATGTACTGGTTACTTATTACCAGATAGGTATGTAATAGTAATAACCACAATATTGTGTATGTATGTGCTGGGTGATTTTTATTCAGTATATGAGGAAGGCGAGCCTGTCTGCTTCTTAGTGTGCAGATGGATCAGAGGCTGTAAAACTGTCTGCTAGCTTGATTGGGTTGTCGGGGCAAACGCTTTTCCCGTACCCTGGGAATTAGGTAACTGCATTGAAGCTTCTCAAGAAGGCTGGAGTAAGGTATTACCCTTAAAATGCCGATAAGAGAAACTTCTAAGCTTTAAGAGCTCAGAGGTTATAGTACCGTGACGTGCAGTAGAATTATCGTTACTGGGCAAACACGTAGTTCTGCAACTGATGAACTCCCACTTAATTATATATATATATATATATATATATATATATATATATATATATATATATATATATTAATATATATATATATATATATATATATATATATATTATATATATATATTATGTGTGTGTGTGTGTGTGTGTGTGTGTGTTCATGCGTGCGTGATATGTGTGACTGTGTTTAATACGTGACAAGGTATGCATGATAATTCTTAACAAAATGTGAATGACATAAACTGTATGAAAGTGCCTCCGACTGGTTCGAACAGAACCAAATGAGTGAGAATCAAATAAAGAGGAGGCTGAAGTGAATGCACAGGGAATGAAACATCACCAGAAATAGTAAGTCGAGAACATCGAGTCGCTGGCAATGGCTGGAGTTCCTTTTTTCCAGCGCATCTCTGATCTCTCCCGTTTATTAGGTTATGAGTTGGATGGTGGTTTATTCAGTGTTTACCTTAGACCACGCACCGGTCACCTGATATGTTATTTATAAATGCCTCTTGACAGGACGGGCTTACTGATGCGCGTTTCATCTCTCATTATTCATAAAGCCTCTGTGTTTCCTTAGGACTTCGCCGGTCGTCTCTTGTTTAATTGCCATGTTTAATTGCATGTTAATGAGTGAGTGAGGAGGATTGTTGCGCATTGCGAGAACTCGGTTGCTGATTAGGGTGCAAGTTGAGAAGGGGACTCTTTCACTTCCTCTTGGGGTCATGAATGCACTGAAATAAGTCAGGTCGGATACATATACATATATATATATATATATATATATATATATATATATATATATATATATATATACATACATACATACACACATACATAATATATACGTAGTATATATATATGTGTGTATACCATACATAAAATATCTTTTGTATTGCAAATAAAAAAGGCTAAAATTACGGAAAAGCTTTTGCCGTGAGTTTATACTCGACTCGGGACTTAGAAGTTGAATATAGGAAGTTAATCACCTCGTCTTTTCTCTGAAATCACACCTTGTCGTAGATAACTACCTACCGCAACCCGCCCCCTTCCCCACACGCATCCACACTATATATACACATGCATATATATATACATATATATATATATATATATATATATATATATATATATATATATGTATATATATATATACTATATATATATATATATATATATATATATATATATATATATATATATATATATCTATATATATATATATATATACTCTGCCTGATGTGTTTGAACTGTAGGGCCATAAATTATACTCGGTTTAGAGAACGTTTGAATAACTACGTGCAATTGTAAGGCTTAAACTTCAAATACCCATTTGTTGATATTGATGGCATTTCCCATCAATATTTCAGTGTGGTTTGGCGGGGCTGCCTTAGCACACAGAATAGTTGTGCGCAGTCGCCATTTGCAAATGTTTATGCTGAAAGGTATGGATATTTTTTTTTATTATTATTATTCCTGCAATGACATGAATTCATATTAATATGCAGTGTGCGTCATTAGGTCAATTGACAGGTGAATGCACGTACACGAATTTCTTTTTAATTTTGTAGCTTGTATATCTAAAGTGCTTATTCGGATATACCACAATTACATGAATCTGATCCGGCACAGAAGGCGTTCGTTCCCTCGAAGTGAGTTCTGATTTGCCTAATGGACGCAACTTGTTCCTTGGAAGCTTAAAAATGATATGAAGGGATCGAAGATCTATCAAATAACT
This sequence comes from Macrobrachium nipponense, assembly GCF_015104395.2. Classification (NCBI taxonomy): domain Eukaryota; kingdom Metazoa; phylum Arthropoda; class Malacostraca; order Decapoda; family Palaemonidae; genus Macrobrachium; species Macrobrachium nipponense. The sequence goes on along the minus strand of NC_061109.1, from coordinate 24,419,008 downwards.
CGAAACAGTTATGGATATGCGAAGATGCTATACGAATCGATTTAGTTCTTTTTTTTTACTTAGTTATATTAAAAGGCCGTAAGCTTATTAACTCTGGTATGATGCAGATTCCATCTCATTCCCAATTAGTGTGGTGATCGGCAACAACGTTTTCGGGTTTAATTTTTATAAACCATCCAGCAGTGTGATGTAGACGTGAAACATACGGAGCTTCAAATTCAAATTCACATTCGAGGCGAGACAGTCCCAACAAACGTAAGTGAAATAGATTCCTATAATTTCTTCTTTCCATATTAAAGCGTTTTCGAACGCGGCATTTTAGAGCTACGTTACGGACACGTATGTTGCGTTGAACATTTCACAGCTTGAAATCGGTCTTTCGAAGTCCTTCTGCCTTAGGACTCTGTGCAGTATCACCTCCCTATTTATCATCTACGCATCTCATAACAAATTACTGTGCTATGGAAGTGTACTCTGAAGATCAACTTCAGCGTTTGACTTAAAGTCCATTTTCGTAAGTGCTGCATCAGCTGAACCTCCTTGAGTATCTGAAAACAGGGACACTCACGCATCTTCGCCTGTCATTTGAATGGAGGAAGGCCAGTAAACAAGACCTCATCGTTTTGATCTCATAAATATGTAAAATCAAGTCGTGATTAAACTACGCAGTGATGGGGATGTTCATTGGAAACCAATGATTGAAATATGTTGAATGACTTCAATGACTTGCCAGTGTTTTCTACTTGAGATGTACAACTCTCATGACGGCACCAAGTTGACTGTCATCATCGCTGTAAACATACAGATGTGTGTGTGTGTGTGTGTGTGTGTAAGAGAGAGAGAGAGAGAGAGAGAGAGAGAGAGACGAGAGAGAGAGAGAGAGAGAGAGAGAGGAGAGGGGGGGGGGTGTAGGGGGGGGGGGGTGGGGGGGTTGAGTGAAGGTGATGACAGCAAAAGTTCATTGCTTCTTTTGTTGTGCAATGAGCGACTCGAAAGGAATAAGCATGGCCTTTCGTCTCATTTCGTCATGACCCAGACTGTTTGTGTTGACCAGTGCTTCTTCTATTTATTCTGTTTGTTTATTATAATAAACAAACAGATTCCGTACGTTGTCTTTACCATTGGTGTATTGTAAATATGCTTTGATCTATTTAATTTCAGTTTTAGAGGTGTCTGCTCTTCTTGCAAGTTTACTCTGTGTTTAGAAGAACAATTCGAGTTTTGTGTGTATCTGGAAAAGAGGATCAATGTCAATGGAAAGACCCAAAAGAACCACCAAAACGGTCCTTTTTAGTGTTCTAGAAAAGAATACTATTGAGGTGGCTGTTTGTCTGTCCGTCCGCCCTCAGATCTTAAAAGCTACTGAGGTTAGAGGGCTGCAAATTGGTATGTTGATCATCCACCCTCCAATCATCAAACATACCCAATTGCAGCCCACTGTTTTTGTTTTTGTTTTTTTAAGTTAGCCATGATCGCACGACTGCCACCTACATGGCTGAGAATTTTTTAAGCATTATACGCTATACAGAAAATTCGATTGCGGCGAAGAAACTTCGGCGCATTTTCACTTGTTTTTTATAGGCGGCTGCTCTAGGCTACTGTTGAGAATCCTTTAAAAAACAATAGCCCTGTAGAAATTCCGAGTTTTGTACAGGGATGGAAAATTCCTTCGTTGGAACTGACCTCAGAACTCACTGTCCAGCTCCCCTTTAAGAATATGATGATGGTCACCTGTGGGTATTCCGAATGTTGGGGCCGGAGATGAGAACTGGACATTATTCCTGAAGTCTATATCGATATCACTAAGAACACAGTAACACTGATGCTAACGGACAGTCTACTTTCAACAAAATAAAACCTCGCTGTTCCTAGTCTAACATATTTCATTGTTGTTACTTCATGCTGTAGTGGGGGAAAAATGATTTCCGACCTTCTTTTATTCCTCATATTTATTTGATTTCATCAAACCTTTGTTTCTGTAAATCCTGAAGACCTCATCTTAATCCCTCCGTGCAAAATGAACTTCTAGTCTTTTCACAGTGTGCCGCCATTGAGTGGGAATATATCTATATTTCCGCATCCCTTGAAACATTATAAATTCATTTCACGAATCCATGCCCATAAATGAAAGACCTTAGCCATTTGAGAAAGCTACTTTTACTCATTTAGAAAGATATTTCTATATTTTCTTTTGTTTTCTTTACCAATCTTCTCCTTCATGGAATGATGGCTAAACGAATTTGTGTACGATAATTTTATAAACAGATATATTACTAATTATTCAAGCGACTCAATCTAAATTTCCCTTTTGTCACGTTGATAGAAAGGCCTAAGGCAGAGGGACGCCTATGAAAAAATAGTGAAGGATTGTGAACTCCTTGAGACAAACGGCAATCACATATGTCAGGGCAGTCTGTTTGCCGAGGTCTGTTTGTCCTTATCCAGTTTCTAATGACTGCTTTCTTGTCGAGTTTCTCTTTCGTGATGTGTTTGTTTCTCATTTAATGATGTGTATATATATATATATATATATATATATATATATATATATATATATATATATATATATATATATTATAGGTGAACCCTATTCATATGGAAAAAGCCCACAAGGGCCATTGATTTAAAATTCATTAGCACGAAGTGAAACGAGGTAGATGGAAATACAGAAAGATGAAACCCCACCTATTAAAAAATCAATCAATCAACAAATAGATAAAAGTGTAATCAAATGCAGGAAGAATAGTATTAGGATAGAATGTATTGCACCTTTGCCTGAACTTCAAACGTTCCAGTTGCACTACTTCCTCTGGGAGGCTGTTCCACAGTCCAACGGTGTGAGGAATAAAGGTCCTCTGGTGCTGAGAAGTTCGAAGTGAGGCAAATTTATTGCATATTGGTATTGCTGTTCAGCGAATCTGGTTGCTTTCGGCAGACAAGGGGAATCAGGTATCAACTGTGCATGTGAAAGATCTCTGTTGAAACACAACTTATGAAAAGTGACGAACAAGAGACCATCCATCGATAGTCCAAGCCATACTACCACCACGAACCACCCTATCTAAAAGACATCATCTCTGGCAGAAGCAGACCTCCTCACCGGAGAACAGTATTCTAGTTAAGGAAGTATAAAATGACCTAAAACTGGTTGCATTGATTTTACCACCGTTATGAATATATGAGACCTTACCAACAATAACTTTTGTGCGACATTTGCTGGAACTTTCATAGGATGTTTCTCAAAACTTAGATGTGAGTCAAAGGTTACGCCTAGACTAGCTAAAGCTTCAGATTCGTTCAGCAAATTTCCATCCACCTGAAGGGGAGGATAGGGCGGGAAATCTTTTACATTTTACTGGAGTTCAGCCTCATACCCCACCGACAAGGCTGGCATTACGGTACGGTACGGTTGATATCTAGCCTATGTGTACGGTACGGAATTACGGTACGATAATTTTACCAAAGTTCGGTACAGTACAGTTCAGGTACGGAAAAAATGGGCAAATTCCGTACCGTAACTTACCTTAAGGTTGGCTATATCACTTAGCAATGGCTGCTAATGCATATTTGGCCTTTATGAATGTTGAGAAATTTTTTTTCAGTTATTAATTACATGGTAACGTTAGGCAATGCCTTTTAAGTTCCATTGATGTTTAGACTATTCTATACTTTAATATAGCAAATTTTTGTATTTACTAATATGCAGCAGCAGCAGTAGCATAGACGTGTACATAAAAAGCCCCTTTGCTAATTGACACCTGTTAACATTGAAATTTTAATAAAGAAGCAATTTTTTTATGTACATTGAGTTAGCTTATAGTACGATAAAGGTACGGAATTACGGTACAGTATCTTTACCGTACTGTACGGTACGGAAAAATGATTGAGGGTACGGTACAAAATTACGGCACGGTATTATAGCCAGGTGCGAAGTACGCAAAAACATTCCGTACCGTACCGTACTACCACCCTTGCCCACCGACCATACCATTCCCTGAGCCGGTCCAAGTCTCGATTGAGGTTAAAGGCAGCTTCATTTCTCGAACGTGAAGAATTCTTACACCAACAAGTGTTGCATCATCGGAATACTGAACAATCTTGTTTTCCAGGCCAACAACCACGTCACTTGTATACACAAAAAATAACAGTGGACCAAGAACACTGCTTTGTGGGAACTCCATACATAATAGGTCTTGGTTCACTAAAGATCCTGTCCACAACAATTCACAGCTGCCTACCTGTAAGGAAATGTTGAAGTAATCCCAAAACATATCCACCCACTCCAAGATTCTGAAGTTTATAAATAAGTGCCTTGTGATTTACTCAATCGAAAGCAGCACTAAATCTATTTGAATTACTCTGCATTCAAAGCCTTTATCAAGTTCCCTTGCAAAGGCCATGTCAAGTCTGAAAGCGCGTCGCAGGTATCTAGCTGCTCCGTATATGCATATTGACTATCAGATAACAATCCATTAGATTCATATTTATATAGGGGCGTAGAAATAAAATTTTTAGCAACTTTAGAGAGCACAGGCACTCTATTATTAAGCTTGCACTCAACCACAAAGATGATACTACGTCGACATGAATGTCTATAGAATCTACTAAACTTGGGAGACAACACGCTAGAAAGTTTTAAAAAAATAACAAAGAGAAGAAACCATCGGAATTTTCTAAACATCCCTGGAACGAAATGCAAATTTGGTAAGAAGAGGTTCGGGATGACAAGTACGGGAGAGAGGCATCCTCAGCTGAATGCTTGGCTCCAAAAGCTTGAAGAAGCAGTTCAGCCTTTTCCCTAGTGCCAGTAACCAATCTACATCATCTGTCAGTAGTGGTTGAATGCAAGACGAACAGTAACCAAAGACAGATGATACCAATTTGATTCACCACAGATGAGGCTGAGTAATTCCTTCAAGTTTTCTCTTCAAGGAATTATTGTTATTTCTCTCGGCGGTATGGTAAGTTCTGTTGGCAGCACGCCGAGACTCAACGAAATGGTGTCATTTTCATTAGAAGAATTTCGTATCCAAACGTTGAATTTGGTCTGTTTATCATGGTAGGCTCTTCTACGTCCCATAAAACTTTGGCTGGTCATTTGTTTTAAATTTGATGACCTTTCTAGGGACAAATCTAATGAAGAGAGCCATCAGCATTTCATTAAACTTCTTCTTGGGCTCAGGATCTAACATAGCATTTGAAATATTAAGTGCCTGACAAGCTTCAATAATACGATCCAAATTGGCTCTGGATTTCAACCAGACCAATTTTCCAATAGCGGAGTTAGGATTATACTGATTGGCAGATATGTCCATCTCAGTGGCGCATTGATCAGAAATGCCTGTATATTCACAGACATTGGAATTCACAAAAGCAGGAACATCTGTGAATATGAGGACTGATCTACTACCAGAAATGTGCGTGGGTTCGTCAGTTAGCTGGACAGAATCAGAGGATACACAGAACTCAAGTGCAGACCGGCCATGTTGATCTTGAATTCAGCCGGTCACTCTGCTTTGGATTACAGTCTCCACAAATAACGAATGAAGGTTTGGAATTCTGTGAATGAGCCATGCTAATCATCTCCAAAAGACAGTCATATTTAGAATAAAACAACTTCATATATATATATATATATATATATATATATATATATATATATATATATATAATATTTGTGGATATGTACACACACACACGCACACACACACACACACACACACACACACACACACACATATATATATATATATATATATATATATATATATATATATATATATATATATATACACATATACATATATATATATATAAATGGCTGTAGGCAGTTTTACTATAGTGGCTTTTGAAATGTGAAATTCGTTGAAAATAGAAGCCTAGTGGCCTTTACTTACTCGGACATAGACATATCTTTAATTGTAAAAAAAAAAAAAAAAAACCCTTGTAATATGAGCCAGTAAAGAAGAAAAATATCTTTTTGAATGTCATAATGATGAGAGCCACAAAAGGCTGAGTTTGTACTCTGTTTTGACTGCATATTGACTGATATAATTCTTTTTTTGTTTTGCAAAGTAACTTGGTAACTCGTATTTTCGCTGAGTAGGCGAATCAAGTATAAGAGCGCAATTCACGGATTCCATCCGTAGTCAGTGACCATTGTTGCTGTGACGCCCAGAAATATTTCAGTTCTTAACTTTTTGACCGTGGAAAGTCTATTGGTCTCGCTGTAATTAATAATGATAATAATATTCATCGTCATTATTGTTATTATTAGTAGTAGTATTGCAGTTTCAGGAACATTCTCAGTGAATTAATTGTGACGGGGTGAAAAACGCTCAAAGGCAATTATTAATATTATTATTATTAATGAGGTTCAACAGACCAAAACGTCTTATTCTTGATGGTGAAAAATGAAACCATATCGGGTTTCCTTCTGTTGCCATCAGTAACACTATTATGGTTGTTACTAATGTGCCCATATCCACAAATAGTATGATGATGATTTTAAAGGGAGGGTCCGATACATCTTTGAGCTCGGTCCTTCATTCTGCGGACTTATTTAAGGGCCAGCAGTGACCGAGTCTGGCCCAGGATAGATTACGGCAATGTATGTGTGGAGTTTATGGACCGTAGATTATCGTTTATATGCGTAGAATTATTATTATTATTATTTATCGTTTTTATGCATAGAATTATTATTATTATTATTATTATTATTATTATTACATTGTACAGATACATTATTGTGGATTTGTTTTTCTATTATTATTATTATTATTATTATTATTATTATTATTATTATTATTATTATTATTATTATTATTAGTCACTCCTTTCTGTAAATAGATTTCCTGTAAAACATTCACCTGTTTCGCGGAAGGAACCAGTGAGATTGAGCGTTCTGATTTAACGAATTGTAAAGGTTTCCTTGGAGCAAAATGGGTCATTGTATCTTGAAAATACTTTTATGACACATCGAGACGTTTTCAACGTTCCAAATTTTGAGTTGCATGAAGTGAAGAATATAATAGATTTGAAATGTTTGTACAACAGCGGTAATACTTGGTTTGTGTGACCGGTACAGACCAAGAGCTTCAACGTAAGAAATGTTACTGTACTTTGTTTTTTTTATTGATAGTTGTTGCTATTTGGCCAACATGAATACCACTTTCCCTCAACTGTCGGATACCCGTTAGGCGTCAGGCCTTTTCTGTTATATATCGCGACTGTTCATCTGCAGTCCAGGCACATTAACAAACTGTACAGCGAAATCGAATTATTTTCCGGTCTTTTGAATCTGTTGAAAAACGCCTCATTCAGTGTGAAGTAAGTTGTTCCCAATTTTTTTTATTGAAATATTTGCGAACTTTTTTGTACGTCTTATGCAGTGTATTGCGATGCTTGTTTCCTTTTTCCGTTTCTCAGGTGTTTTCGACACAATTCTCTTCCTGAAATGATTGCGTTCCGTTCAAGCGAAAACTCCTACCTATAAGAATTTGCCGCGCAGTCAGGTGAACGTAACCTTTACCATATTATAATCATTTATGTTGCCACCTATGAAATGGTTCGATCAAACGGATAACTGTGATCATTTGTCATTCAGTCCCCCCACCTCCACCTCCACCTCCACCTCTTCTGTGTCCATGACAGATATGTTAAATTTCACAGGTTCATTCCTTCCTTTTTCCTTCCTTTTTTATTTTATTTATTTATTATTTATTTTTTTTTTTTGAGACCTGCGCTACGGAAGCCATCAGACGTTGCCCATTCCACCGGCCTCTGCTCTTAAAAAGAACTGAAGCATTCCGTATTCAGTGACGAAATCCTACGTCTCCCGAAGAAATAGTACCAAGGAGGGTTACGTAGGCAGTCATTATCATCAGCATGCATAAAACATGCACCTTGCCTCGTATAAATAAGGCTTTTGTTACTACACCTGTAGATAATGAAGCAACATGGAGTCGTGTGTTCCTGTAACCAGTGTTTGTAGGTATGTGTGTGTGTACGTATGTATGTTTGTTACGTTTGAAAGTTGTCCATTTTTCAGTTTTTCCTGTTTGAAAAAATTACGAGTTCACAAAATTTATTTAACTTTATAGAGAGAGGTAGATGGTATGAGGTTTTACTCAGTGATCACTGGCTTACGTCATTAAAACACAATATGATACAATAAATTATTTTTTTTGTCAAAGAAGAGATAGTTTTCTATTTTTCAGTGAACCTATGTTAATATTTCAGGTGATTATTTATTTGAAATGACAACAGAATAACAAATCTAGTATAGAGAGAGAATCGTAAAGGGGAGATACACGCGCTGAGCATAAGAGAATCGTATAGACGAAATTTCTCTCAGAAAATGTATGGAAACTTCAAACGTATCACAGGGGAACGAACTTTTCGCCTAGGAAACTTGCCTAATTTGTGTTGGAAATCTGTTAAATAATTAAGACGATTAAAAAAATGATGTCGCTTGTTACTGTATTCAAATAATGTAAAACGGAAATGTGAACACGCGCATTTCTAAGCTCGAATGAGTCCAGCATCAGAAAGTTTCATGAAAAGTTCAAGATGTGGAAAACCTGGCTTGCCCCGTCCCACTAGAAGTTCAAGAATGGCTTATCGAAGCGGCAGAGCGAGATGCCCAAGAAGAAGAACCTGGGGCTGGGAGATATCACTCCTGTGGCCTTTGCTCCCCAACACCTGCGAAGTAGCTATTTCCACAGCACCTGTCGAATAGGTAGAGCGCTGACCGGACTCCCACTAATCGCAAACCGCGATAAGGACCGCTTTTTGGGGCTCTCGGAACGTAGACTAGATCATCTCTCTCTCTCTCTCTCTCTCTCTCTCTCTCTCTCTCTCTCTCTCTCTCTCGGTAACTGCGGCTAGTCCTAGTTCCTGTTGACACCGATTTTATTAATACATCTACGATCACCACCTGCTCATGCCCACCTGTGGGCTGGTGTGGTTGGGTGTGAAGAGCACGTACTACATGCCAACGTTTAGCTCCTAGGTGCCATTTAGATTGTAATTATTATTGTTAATTTTATTATTTAAGCTTCAGTAAGATTTCATATAGATAAACTGTAACAGGCAGTTATTGCGCAATTAAAACTGTAAACCTGCGTAAAACTCAGAAAACAAAAATAAAAAATAAAAGGAAAAGTTATAGGTAAATTCCCAAGTTGTAAAATATTCGCAAGCTTAAGAAATCTTCCGAGTAATAGTGCATGACAGGGCTGTATCTTCTCCCAAAACTCACAAGCGTGATAATTCACTTAATATTCTTCGTTCAATTAATACTGAACTTCATCTGTCAACGAATTTCAGTGTTTTGGGTCTGTAATTGAAAATCTAAATTCTGGACATAAAGCGACCGAGAGAGGGGCAGAATGCGGGATGCAGCAGAGAGAGAGAGAGGAGAGAGAGAGAGAGAGAGAGAGAGAGAGAGAAATTTGCTCGCACGGGTCATAGGGATGATATGGAAAATAGGGTACATGGTCTGTGACGTCATATGGCCACCACCAGCATGAAGTGAGGATAGAGAGAGGCGGGGAGACAGATCACCCTTCACGTCAAAACTTCCTCGTTTAATGACAAATCTGGAGAGAATAGGGCCAAAATCTTGTGCCGTCAATCCAAAAAGAATCCTTCGAAACAGAGGGCGTAAAAGGCCTGGCTATCATATCGTTGTGAGAGGGATCCAAGGGAGGCGCATTATACATACTACGTGTATGCAGGGGGCGTACCAGCCTCTCCGCAGGTATGCTTCAGGAAAGCGCTGCGTGAAGGAAGGGAGAGTTTGTGGCCTGAATACGGCTGACTTATTGGCTTGTGCTGACGAGTGGCCGGGAGTATTGTCATGTCATTGTTGTGCATCTCCCTATAAGGTCAAAATGGATACGATTGGATTCTCTCGGTAGACGGTAACCGACAAGGTTACCGAGTGCCTTCATGCACCTCGAGTGTTAACAAAGACCCCGTCGGTAGACGGGGCCAAAGGATTGTCTTTTTTATATGTAGTTACATTGTAGTGACTGAAACGAGACGCGTATAGTTCACGTGCAATTTATTTCTGGGCTGAAGCAGAAATACCACAGAAGTGATGGCATTGATCGATCATTTATTTTTATGATTAGTTTAGTATAACAACGTCTTCATTAGGTGCAGCAATAAAAAAAATAAAACATTTTTGCTAGAGTAGATTCACATCAACCGTGTATTTAATGTCTAGGCCAGTCCCTTTCGACATCACAGGGCTGGAAACTCTCAGACTCTCTCGAGAGTTCACATAGGCAAGATTCCACCTCTCCTGAAAGACGTATCCCTCAGAGGTGGAACATAGATCCTACCCATGTGAACTCTCGAGAGAGACTGAGAGTTTCCAGCACTGTGGTTGGCTTATCTACAGCAATCAGGAGCGTCGTAAGGGACTGGTCTAGACATCAAATGCACGCTTGATGTGAATCTACTATAGTATACCATTGTAACTCATGTACCGCCAGAAATATGTTTTTGCCAGGTTTGAATTCTCCCAAACAAATTCTAAGCTGACAACACCTGGCGAGTAGTGACGCTGCTACTTAATTCTTTGCCAGGATGCTGCTTGTCTTATTGCGTCGTATTTTTGTTACCACGCCCGGTTAGAGGAACCTTTCAGTCAGTCATCAGTCAGCCTGATAGTTGTTTTATCCCACAGATTTAGTTGTTGAATTGGAAAAAAAGAGAAAATAGAATGGCAAATGGAGAGACATGGACACCGAAATTCGGCAAACCAGGTACATAAAAACTCAAAAGGAAACAGATATTCTGTCCTTTACATATCTTTAGATTCTCGAATTCTACTGAAGCTCAGAAATCGCCACAGAATACTTAAAAGTTAATCAAACGGGTTAAGTCATTAAAAAGAGCGTCAATTTATCCTCTTCAGCCAAGCATTGCTTTAATAGAAGCATTCTGATTTATGTGTTATCACAAATTTTTTAAAAATAGAACGTAATTAATGGACACATCTTAGGTCTTCGTCAAGTCAACCCCCTCCCCCCTCCCCAACTGCCTCATCTCCTAAAAATAAAATGACTGTGGAGTGTTATTAACAGGTCGTTAAGCTCATGAAATGAATGGACATTTACAAGACCGTGATAGAATGACAAGCAAGTTTTTTCCTCTGTCTGCATTTGGTTTTGATGGAATTGGCATAAGGAATAGGGATCTCCTTTCCGACCTTTGGAAAGAGATTCAATTAGACGAAACCTAGACCTTCCTTACATTATTTAAAAGAGGTTTGACGGGGTTTTGCCCATGAAGGCCCTTTTCAGTAGTTGCAATTTGAAAATTCATTAATCAACAAACAAGTGTATGTATTGTTCCACATGCATTCTTTGAGAAGTTTCAATTAGATTTCTTCTAACCTCTTAGCAATAGGATTCGATTTTTCAAACTTAACAGAGTTTGAACTAAATCTGTCCCTTTGTTTCTCTTGCCAATGAATATAGTATAATCGCTTTATCATACTAACGTTCGTGAATTTCATCGTAGTCTCTCTCTCTCTCTCTCTCTCTCTCTCTCTCTCTCTCTCCATACTTTTCCTTCTCTCATTGCGTGCGCCCCACGGCCACGTGAACGAATTGGTTCGGGAAGGAAAACTGGTTTCGGGCGCCTTTTTCACGGCCTCGCCCATTTGTCAAGGAAAGAGACTTTGTGCCCGTGCATAAGACTTGCTTCATTCGGCGGCGCCTTTCGCCTCCTCTTTACTGCCTTGTAACACTTGATCTCTTCATTTGGGCGGACGCGCTTCTGTTCCCGGCCGCCACTCTTCACTTGGACCATTTCTCTTTCAGTGATAATTATCAATCTGTCGCTGCAAAGAGTAGTATGAGGTGAAATATACATACGCACACATGTACGTATATACACTTGTGTACGTAAATTTGGATCATTATGAATAAAAAAGCTACATATATATTATCTGTAATATATCAATTATATATGAGTTTGTGTGTGCACGCAAAGCGTATCTTGCGCACAGATACTCAGGCAGAATGAAAGTAGGCTAGTCAAGACTGCGGGCCGGTAAGTGACGTTGATAGGATCGGGTCCTGCAGTCTCACCCCTCTCTCTTCCATTACTGTCAATTAGACAGTAAGGGTACTCTGAAATATAGGTTTATATAAATTATATATATATATATATATATATATATATATATATATATATATATATATATATATGACTGAGGAAAAAGTTCTGTAACAACAGAATTCCATCTAATAAAAGGAGCCCATAAAAACACCAAAATGTAGAGAGAAAAGTACTGTATTTCAGAGACTGCTGTCTCTCTCTTCAGGTATATGAATGAGAAAAGTTTACAGAAAAGGTGGTATTTATACCAAGATATCCGTCCACAAGTAAGCCAATTTAGGTCACCCCCGCTGATAATCTTCCTTTAATCTTCTTAAGCGTGTTGAATGAACACTTCGTCGACGACATCTGAGATCCACGCCCCTTTTGAGATGTTCATTACCTGCTTCTCTTTTATTAAGGCCGATTCCATCATTTGACTCTTGTACCGGCAGTTGCTGCTATAAATTACACGTGACAAATTCCAGTTTATTCTATGGTTATGTTCATTTATATGGTTGAAAATAGCCGAGTTCTGTTGTCCATACCTAACTGACCGTTTGTGTTGTATTAATCTCTGGGGAAGTGATTTACCTGTAAATCCGATGTAAGATTGGTCACAGTCCTGGCATGGGATCTCATATACCCCAGAGTCTTTGGGAGATGTCTTTTGTTGGACGTTAATCAGGGATTTGGCTAAGGTATTTGGGTAGGTAAATGCAAAAGGGTTGGATTTCCCAAGGGTGTGGGTTACTCTCTTAATCGTCTCCAGGTGAGGAATTTTGATTTTATTGTTGGGTGTGTCTCTGGTCTTGTCTTTAGGGGGTCGGTAGAAAATTACGTTTGCTTTTTGAATTGCTTTCTCAATTATATGGTCAGGATACTTTAAAGATGAAAGTTGCTTGCGAATTAGTTCAAATTCTTTTTCCAGGAAATCTGGGGAACAAATTCGTAAGGCTCTTAAGAATAGGTTGCTAGCTACACCTATCTTGATAGTAATGCTGCGTGTTCCATTAGAAATTCATTAATCGCTTGTTCCTTTCGAATTTTTCTAAGTAGTTTGGGAATCGTCGGATATTTCACCAAAACACGTTTATGAAAAGCTTTGTGCCATCCATCCCTCCACAGAGTTGCTTGTTCTTGGCAAACTTTCTCGTACTCTATTGTAGACTAACCACATAATATCTGTATTAAAAGTTGGTCTCCTTCATCTGCCTCTCTCAGAAATCCCCAGCCACGTAGTTTCGAAGTAAACTAAGAATAATTCCCGGATATTCATCAGCCTCTGCATCTAGAGGCTTAACGGAATCATTGAAAAAAGCGGAGACATCTTGAGGATGTGGAAATGCGAGAGCTTGTAGTTGTTGGATTAGAAAGGGTTGTTACATCTCTGTACCAGGATTGGAGGCCACAAAACTGAATTTTCCGCCAAAGACACTGGCCGAAATGGAAGAAACAACCATAGATACTAACTTCTGAGAAAATTGTCTTAATGCTCTTTATAACTTTCAGTTCAGAATCAACACGAATGGAGGAAACACACTGAGTTTTAGCTTGTTTTAGAAAGCTGAACATTATATTGTACGTCTCTTCATCCTTCTGGACAAAACCAGCGCATTTCTGAGCTAAGAGATCTAAATTTCTAACAGTGCCATAAATTCTCACTTTGTCATTTTCGTAAAATTTACCATTTTCTCCTCGGGTCGAGATATTTAAATCCTCATTTTCTCGTGCCTAAATGAGAAGATTTCTTTTTTTTTTTTTTTTTTTTTTGGCAACGCTTCTGCAACGATTACGGGTAAAACACTACCTACGGCATTGTCTATAGTGAAACCAGCAACTTCTTTATTTTCATATGCCCGCTCTTTTTTTTTCTTTTTATTCAAAGCCGTGTGAAGCGAATCGTTGGGTGGGTGAGAAGGCTGACCGTCAGTCACACCGTTATTAATCGTCTCCAATAAACCTTCCCGCCACACGTTTTAGCAACCAGGTTTGCAAATCCTTCGTACAGGGGTTTTCTAGCACCTCTTCTTGTCTTCATGAACTCCATTTTACTGAAAGGATATGGCTTGAATGTAAAACTTTCAATTTTTCAAACTAAAGCATGCTAAACTGCGAAACTGCTTATTACATCCATATCGTGGTAATACATAAAGGTAACGAGCCGGTTGAAAGAATTAGCCTCTTCGACTAATTGTCCTTTCCATCAAATGGTCGCTTGACCTGTTTGTATTTCGACCAAATATATTTCGATCACCTGTCTTTCGGCAAATAATCAGGCTACCAACGATATATATATATATATATATATATATATATATATATATATATATATATTATATATATACTATATATATATATATATATATATATATATATATATATAGTATATATATATATATATAGGATAAGCGAACCACAGGAAAATGATAGGCAGAATTTCAAGCGCTTTCGTCTTTACTAAGACATTGACTTGACAAAAAGCACGTGGATTTCTGCCTATCATTTTCCTGTGGCATTTTTAAGCGTATGTATGTACACACAACACACACACACGCACACACACACACACACATATATATATATATATATATATATATATATTATATATATATATATATATATATGTATGTATACATATGTTATATACACATACATACACACTTCGCTCACGTCTGGTAGGTCCGTAGGTTTCTCTAGTCAAACCATACACTGGTCCTTTGAACTGTGAATGGACACCTGAGTTTTCCTGGGTCACGAAAAATGTCCCCATCCCAACTGACTTCCAGAGACACCAGAAGGGAGCAGGTACCCCTTTGGTGCCGCTCTCCCCCCTCCCTCTTCCTACGGGGTACTGTCATCATTCTGCTACACACAAAGCATTTCTTTTTACGGAGTGTTAAAGTCCTTCAAGTTTCGTTTTCCCCAAATGTGGAAAGAATTGTGCCTTGGCCCACGCTGTCACCTCGTTAATTCCACCCTGCCTCTGAGTCGTTGCATTCGGGCAAATCGGTCGTGTTTGTTGTCGCGTCGTCTCTGAACCTGCTTCAGATCTAGACAAACAAGTGAGAGAGAGAGAGAGAGGAGAGAGAGAGAGAGAGAGAGAGAGAATATTTTACTTGTCTTCACTGAAGAAATAGATCTTTTACAACCTTGATTTATTCAAAAGAATTTTATTGTACGTAATCAGTGGGTTATTTTGAGTCATGAGAGTACATGAGAATTGAGGAAAATGAGCTATTTATCAGAATTCTCTGAAGGTTACATGTATTGCAATCCGTTTAGTTTGCAGTGTCACTATTATTTGGGAGTTTTTTTTTATCTTCAGATAACCGTATGGTACCAGGTACTTTGAAGAACTCTGGATAAAGCATTCTTTCACGCTTCGCCAAATATTCTATTATGCTTTACTACACACACATACACACTCGCACACACACGAGTTCGTGCAAGCAAGCTCATAGTCAGTTTCTTCGAATGACAAGATGAAAAAGATAACTACCAATTAATAATGGTGATAAGTATGTGTTCATGGTCATTAGCTGCTGATCATTAATTGAAACTACAGGAAGACTAAGAAGACTAAATCTTTTCAGAAACTTAAGAACGCTTCAGAATAATCCTGCTCCGTATCAGTTGAACAATGGTGCAGCTTTGCACGGTATCGTACCGAACTATATATAGCAGAAGACTGAAGGAGGAAGGAGTTCTTTCACTGGTACACCATTAACAACGAACTGAGGCCGAAGCACGCATGTCCGTCGGCATGTAAGGAAAATCAGCCGTAACATTACAGAAGTGTCAATAAAGGATGGGAGCTTCGAAGTCATAAACGTCAAGTGAGTATGGAAAGCACACTTGAGTTTAATCCCCAATATAGGTCAGCCAGCCTTCGGGAATAATGGAGCCAGCAAAGGGTAGACAGAATGTAATAACAGCGATACATTTCTAGAAGAAATGAAAGACCCATCCACGAGGAACACTCGTGGCACTGAGGAGCTACTCATTCTAGAAAACTGACGCATGGCAAGCGTGGACGTCTCTGGCTGACCGAATGTGGGGGGCTGACAGAAGGCCGTCCAGAAATATCCCCAGATGATGATGATGATGGTGATGAAAATAAAGGAGAATGAATTCTTGGCGAAATAAAACCTAGAAAATGTTGTCACAAATGCTTATCTCCGTGTGTCGTGGTGCATGATGAAGTTGACTTACCGAAGGCATCCAAGAACATGGATGAATGATGCGTGGGGAACTCGGCCATCGCTCCATATTAAAGATCCCGCAAACAACGAAATCTTTGAGAAGAGAGAGAGAGAGAGAGAGAGAGAGAGAGAGAGAGAGAGAGAGAGAGAGAAGAAGTGTTTTAACAACCCTCATGATAACATCAAGATTCATAACAGACAATATGACAAATTTTTAAAACAATTTGTATTTTTCATAACTAACAAACCTGAGGTCTTAACAATAGGATATTTTACCAGCTGCTCTTTGAAAACATTCTATTGTTAAGACCGAAGGTTTGTTCCGCATGTGAACAACTCAATTTTGACGTATCCGGAATAGAGGAAGGCACATTAGCAAATTTTCGTTTCATGCATTCGAGTATTTTCATTCTCTGAAAGACAAGAACCTATTATTAATGGAATTCTCTGATCTTCGAGATGTATTAAGGTTTTAGGAACCATTTTAAGGCATAGGGAAAACCCACCTCTCCATAGCCTCATTTTCTCTTGCTCTTTCTAAACGGTTTTACAAACAATTTTGCGTTGTCATGATTAGCGAATCAAGATGAATTTAACCCAGGTGCGTGGGGCACCCAGGTTAGGTAAGGAAGCGTACTATTCATCTTGCATTTTCCTGAAAGTTGCCCGCATAACAAAGTAACAAAAAAAATCAACGATATCTGAAGGCAGGACAACGCAAACATGAATATCACATGATGTCAGAACCTGACTTTGTTATTTATTGCTTTATGTGAGGTATTTTCCTCAGCAGAGGTTTACGAGATGGCTATATCCCAAAATACTTGACGATCAAACCGAGGCGCTGATGACCCCAGTCTTTGTAACGCCAGAGCACATAAACACATCACTCAGATTCGAAACTGATTTATTTTTCGGCTGCTTGGACCAGTGGCCGTGAACGTAGGTTTGGGCCGCCATGTCTGAAATTGATATCATCTTTCTCTGAAGCAAAGATAAGTACGATTAGTTCGATTCACTTTGGCATTTGTTCCCCCCACCCCACCCCCCTTCGCTCTCTCTCTCTCTTCTCTCTCTCTCTCGTATACAAATCACATGCATTCTCTTGCTTTGATCGGTCTTGATTATTGATCAGTGGACAGGTTACAGGCACTTGCATCAGTATTCGGTTACAAGCACACTACATTTTGCGAAACTTGGCAGCGCTCCACATACTCAGAATAGAAAAAAACACTTCTAAGGAAACGATACCTCATATCCAAACATGAGGTAACCTCCCTCCATTCCCACGCATTCCCAACCCCCAACCAAAAAAAAAAAGTTAACTTACCCTTATTCATCCAAATATTTATGCCGTGATATTTTTGACGGACGAGAATTCTGTCTTTTGGCAGATCAGGATCCACTTAGTGGGTCCTGAGGCTGACCAACTTGTTTTCTCTGATTTTTGGCGCAAATGTAGAGCTGAGATTAACTTTTACACCTGAGAATGGGTTGCTCACAACTGCGAGAATTTACGTATGTATATTTATATATATATATATATATATAATATATATATATATATATATATATATATTATATATATATATATATATATGTATCATATCACATTTCCGTGATTCATATACATATATCGAGCTACAATGTCCTTTAATATCTAATTCGCTCTACCTCGGAATTAATATATTTTCATATATGCTTAACCGAAGGGGAATTTTTTCTCGATAATGGACTTGCCTGACTCGGGCGCGAACCCATGGAGCCTTTCAAATCCAGGAACGTCAGTGAAGCTTTTACCTACCACACCACTGACGTTTCTGGATTTGAAAAGGCTCATGGGTTCGCGCCTGGGTCCAGGTAAGTCCATTATCGAGAAAAAAAATTCCCCTTCGGTTAAGCATATATGAAAATATATAATTCCGAGGTAGAGCGAATTATAAATTAAAGGACATTGTAGCTCGAGATATATAATATATATAATATATATATAATATCCCTATATATAATAATATAATATATATATATATATTATAATCTTATATATATATATATATATATATACTAATTATATGCATATATATATATATAATACGGTATACTTATATACAGAAATATAGTATAAACAGGGGCACAGCCGAGCTTTCGGGAATGTAATACTTTTCCCATCATCAGGGTCACTTATTTATTTGTCATCCTGTAGATAAAATAAGAAATAATAATGTCTGCAATGTTCCACCCAACCACGTTTCTGGCTATCCTGTGCCTACATATATATATATATATATATATATATATATATATATATATATATATATAGATATATATATATATAAATATAGAATATATTCATATATATAATATATATATACATATTTATATCAAATATACAATATATATATATATATATATATATATATATATATATATATATATTATATATATATATATAAGGTATTTCATCTTTTTCGGTCAGGCAGTTAGGTGACCTGTAGGCTAGTCTTCGATGTTATTAACATCACCCACAAAGAGCAAAAGTTCCCCCTATAGTCCTTCGCTCTTGAATACAAAAGTTGACGGATTATTTGTTTTAGGGAAGAAGTTTCTTCACAATCAAACAAGGAAGAGATAGAAGGAACCGTAACTTATCGGTGATGATAATTAAACGGGGAGGACACGCGTCGCTGTCAAACGGCAATTGCCGATATGAACATCCCGTTTGGCTTCGAAAGAGTTCGAATAAACCATCGCACAGTAACTATAGGATATTTTAATATAGTCTTGGTTCGACGTCGGTGAGCAGAGTCTTTGCGACGCCGATTTATCGACCTGTCAATCCATCATTGTTCTTGAAAAAACGCTTTCCTCTTGCATGCATGCATTCTGGGACCTTACTGCCACACTGAATGACGTAGCTGGACGTAGCTGTCAAGCAGTGAAAAGTGTAGTTTTTTTTTTTTTCTCTCTTTTTAGTTTCCCTTCGTTTGTGGTGGGTAATTCCGTTTTTCTGTTCTCCATTCTACTCTTAACTCTCCCTCTGTCTGCCGAATTACCTACAAGACATTATTATTTATGCTGTCTAAGACTGATGGCGTTTATGCAGGCAGATTTTGTAATAAGTTATCTCATATTCCAAGACTGTATCCATCCTCTCTCTCTCTCTCTCTCTCTCTCTCTCTCTCTCCTCTCTCTCTCTCTCTCTGTGCATTGTCTCATGAAATAAAGATGCAATGCAGGACCACAAGGGATCCATATCTACATTCGACTACTGTGACATGTGTTTAATAGGAGTTAAAATCTTTACGAATGTTCACACTTTTATAAATGCAATATACTGATGTTTCTAACTACACTAGATAAATATTTACAGTAAGTTTTTTTATCGGTCATCCTATTCGACTTGGGTTTTTTATAGTGTGGGGTTTCAGGTTGCATCCTGCCTCCTTAGGAGCTCAACACTTTTCTCACTATGGGCGCACTCTTCTGCATAAGTCCTGGAGCTACTTCTGCATCTAGTTTCTGAGGTTCCTTTTCAGGGATATTGGGATCATGCATAGTGTTCCTGTGATTATGGGTACATTTTCCACTGGCATATCCCATATCCTTCTCATTTCTATTTCAGGTCTTGGTACTTTTTTCCTCTTTCTTTCTCCTCTACTCTTGTGTCCCATGGTATTGCGACATCACCGAGTGATAATTTCTTCTTGATTTTGTCAATCAACTTCACGTCTGGTCTATTGGCACATATCACCCTACATGTTGTGATACCATAGTCCCAGAGGTTCTTTGCCTGATCGTTTTCCATCACTCCCTCATGTTGGTGTTCGTACCACTCATTACAGCAATCTAGCTGCTTCATCTTGCACAGACTCCAGTGGAGGGCTTTTGCTACTGAATCATGCCTCTTTTTGTAGTGGTTCTGTGCAAGAGCCGAACATTCGCTTGCTATGTGGTTTATGGTCTCGTTTTTCATATTGCACTTCCTGCCATATGGGTGAGATATTATTTCCATCTATTGTTCTTTGGGCATATCTGATTCTTAGTGCCTGATCTTGTGCTGCTTTTAGCATTCCTTCCGTTTCCTTCTTGAATTCTCCCCTCTGTAGCCATTGCAATGTTTCATCGCTGGCCAGTTCTTTAGTCTGTCTCATATACTGTCGGTGCATTTGTTTGGTGTGCCCTCCCTCCATTCTGTTTCTAATTCTCTTGTCTCTCTGTTTTTATGGGTCTTCGACTACTTTTATCAGTCCTTCTTCCCATGCACTCAATAACCACTCGTCTTCACTGGTTTTCAGATATTGCTTTCGATGTTGACGCAGCCCTCCTTTGTTTCGTGTTGTATGCAGTCTGTCTGTATTTGTTCTTGGGTGCAGTGCTTTGTGTATTGTCATGTGTTTCTTACTTTTCTGGTCTATGTTGCAGAATTCCGCTTTCGTCCACTCCACTACTGTGCTGTATCTGATTACTGGTACTGCCCATGTTTTTATGGCTTTCATCATATTTCCGGCGTCGAGTTTTGACTTGAGTATCGCCTTAAGCCTGAATACATATATTCTTTTCTGATTGTGTCTTTCATCTCTTGGTATTTTATGTCCTCTACTTCTATTATTCATAGGTATTTGTATCCTGTCTCATCTCTGTCTTTGATGCTGTTCCCCCCTGCTAGTTGTATCCCTTTAGTCCGTTTTACTCTGCCTTTTTTCTTATGTTGACCAAGGCACATTTTCCCTTACTCGGGGAGTAAGCATATAAACTACTTTGTTGTTGTTGTTCTTGTTGGGGGCTAGGAAAGGTCTATGGAAGAGCCTAAAAACTTCTGAAAAAGGTGTTTCGTATTGAGTGAGAGATACAGGAGTTTTAGCAGAGGATATTTATGATTTGTTTATTAGAATGAAAAGGTAAAAAATATTGTGCATGTTAAACAGTACGGAAAAATGATCTTTGATAAGATATAGCATATTTATTTTAATTGTCATCGGTGAAAAAGGCTCCTCTATACGTTTCGTATTCCCCCAAAAAAAAAAAAAAATAAAAAAAAAAAAATAATAATAATAATAGGCATTAAACAAGCAAAAATGCAGTTAACACGCTTAAGAAGCTTTAAAAAATAGATTGTCTATATACAATAGAGACGTGTCATAGAGAAGTAGGTTTGTAGTGGTGCACCAAATTTTTTTTTGTGGTGCGTTTTTGTAAGGTAGAGTGTTAGAGTTATATGATCACTTACCTGCTTCTTCTTGATAATGCGTACTGCAGTCTGGGGTTTTACTTTGCTTGTTCTTAAGGTTAGTTCTGGATTACTCATCTTTGTAGTTTTAGTCTTAGTCTCTCAGGAGAAGCTTGAATGAGACGAACGGCAGAGTTTCTTTCTTTACTGTGCAAAGAATTAGAGTTACAAGTAAAAATATAAAACTTATAAATCTATTGTTGGACTCTGGCAATATTTCTGCTTCTGTACTCAACGACGGCTGCCAGTCCTCTCTGGCTTCTTCTGTCAATCTCAACTTGAGCCACCCTCGGTTCGGATTCGGCACCACCTCCTTAGGCGATGTAGATCTGGGTTCTCCGCCCAACTGGATTCTTGATTCGTGGAGTGGTTTCCTTATCTTTTCCCCATCCCCTTTTAGGTGGGGTTAACATGTAATTCCTCCTTTTCCAGGCGGAGTCATAATTTAACATGTTAGTACCTCCTCCGGGAGGCGGAGCTGCATTCCTGCTAGAAACTAAGTTTAGTGCGAGGTCACAGGTCAAAGATTTTATGACGGTCTTAAGATTTTAATTGCGATGGTGTTATGGTTCGACTTCCTGTGACTAAGGTTTTGTTGATCAAATTCTGGCTCACACACCAAACTCAATTCCCTCTCTCTCTCTCATCCTCTTTCTCATTATTTTCACTGTACTTTGAATATTCTCTCTCTCTCTGTTTTTTACGATACCCTATCTACTATTATTTCTTATAGCTATCATTACATCACTCGGTCACCTACCAAACATTGTCTTCAATGTTTAATATACGTGTATATATATATATATATATATATATATATATATATATATATATATATATATATATATGAAAAAATGGATATACTACAAAAATTATTAAAGAGTACAACAAAGTACACATAAAGGAAGGATAAGTGTAATAAGATTGTAAAAAAAATCATAGCAAATGTTAAACATTACAAATACATAAGTATATCAAATAAAAAATGCATTAAATTATAAGAATAATAAATGAATGCTAAGAATACAATATCTGAAAAAAAATTTTTTTAGAAATGATGTGGATATTAAATGTAAATTATGGATATTTTTTTTTCATTTCTGTAAGTATCCCTTGTATCTTTTGATAATCAAACGCCTCACTATGATGACAAACAACACAATAGTGACTACTATTACCAGCAGATTTACAAATGAAAGAAATGGTGGTATCTGCTTCGTATACAAGTAATAGTCATCAACCTAATTCAAGTTCTCAAGTTCCTTTAATTCTAGTTGAGACAATTTAAACTCATCTATTACAAATGTGTAATTCTTATATGGCACATGTTTATGGAAATGGTATTCAGCGAAAAGGTGTGGTTCATATTATAATTGATTTGGTATAATTAACTTACATGATGTTGCAAAAGACTTGATATTCTTAAATTTCAGTTTGGTGGTGACATTAGGACAAGTGACAACGAGGAATTAACATGTTAACTCCACCTAAAAGGGGATGGGGAAAAGATAAAGAAACACCACTCCACGAATCAAGAATCCAGTTGGGCGGAGAACCAAGATCTACACCGCCTAAGGAGGTGGTGCCGAATTTGAACCGAGGGTGGCTCAAGTTGAGATTGACAGAAGAAGCCAGAGAGGACTGGCAGCCGTCGTTGAGTACAGAAGCAGAAATATTGCCAGAGTCCAACAACAGATTTATAAGTTTTGTATTTTTGCTGTACATACTCTGATTATTCTCTCTCCTTCTCTTTCTCTTTCTCTTTAACATTATTTTCACTGTACTTTGAATATTCTATCTCTCTGTTTTTACGCTACCCTATCTACTATTATTTCTTATAGCTATCATTACAGATTTATATACAATTAATATAAATTAATAGATCAGTTAAAATAAACAAATGCGATGAAGAAAGTAATTACGTTCATAATGAGTTGTGGAGAAGAAGAAAATAAGTGTCAGTGAACACAGCAACAACAAAAAAGTTTTCAAAATGTTAAAACCACGAGACTTGCTAAGTGACAGTAATGCCAAAGAAATTGATCATCGCAGTTTGTGTTCAACTTGTCATGAATACTTCGCTGACCAACAAAGACCTTTTGGAAGTCAATCACTGAAGTAATTATATTGTCTACATATATAATATATATATATATATTATATATATATATATATATATATATATATATATATGTATATATTTCTATATATGTGTGTATATAAAATCAATTTTATCACATCACTGTGATTCATATACAAGCATTAAACTGCAAATGTCCTTCAATTTCTAATTCGCTTTACCTCGGAATTAAAATATTTTAAGTTCCTCGTTGGACGAGTGGGTTGCGTGCTCGCCTACCAATTCGGTAGTCGCAAGTCCGATTCTCCGCTCTGCCAACATGGAACCAGAGGAATGTATTTCTGGTGATAGAAATTTATTTCTCGATATAATGTGGTTCGGATCCCACAATAAGCTGCAGGTCCCGTTGCTAGGTAACCAGTTGGTTCATATCCACTTAAAAATATCTAATCCTTCGGGCCAGCCCCCCTAGGAGAGCGGTTAATCAGCTCAGTGGTCTGGTTAAACTAAGATACACTTAACGTAATATATTTTTTATATATGTTAACCGAAGGAAAAATTTTTAGTTGATAAGAATTTCGTCGGCTCATGGACTCGAACCACAGAAACCAAGAATTCAGGACGTACAGTGACACGCTTTAACCCACAGGATCACTCTGCCTCCTGATTTCTTGGTTTCTGTGGTTGGAGTCCATGAGCCGACGAATTTCGTATCAACTAAAAAAATTCCACTTCGGTTAACAAATATGAAAATATATTAATCCCGAAGTAGAGCGAATTAAATATTAAAGGACATTTGTAACTTAATGTGTATATATATATTATATATATATATATATATATATATATATATATATATATATATATGTGTGTGTGTGTGTGTGTGTGTGTGTGTGTGTGTGTATATATATATATATATATATATATATATATATATATATATATATATATATACACACACACACACACACACACACACATATATATATATATATAATATATATATGCATACATACTACATACAAAATACATACATACATACATACATACGTATATACATACATGATTAATGTACAGAAGGTACCATAAAGATAAACACATGAGCGCAGAGTTTCCTTATGGCCCTGGTAATTATTCTGTATATTTTTTATTTCGTCTTTTTCTTGATATTACGATCATGACGTATTATTAGGCTTCGGTCAAATAATAATGATGAATCATACGAAGTTTGATTACTGCTTCGTACGTGAAGGTTGTCCGATTCTAAAGCAAACACTGCGTACAGCAAGGTACCGCCTGCAGATGTACCATGCATGGCACGCTGTGGACAACACTAAAGAGTCTTTGCAGTAGCAAGCTTCATCAGATCTGTCTCTTGACTTTTCTCGCGTTCTCTGGGGACTCTTCCCACTTGGCTCTCCCCCTTCCGTCACTCTACCTCTTTCTGTGCCTGGTGCTAATTTCACTTTCTCATTTATTTAAGAATCAAATTTTAACGCGAACTCTACGAGATGTGTGAAATGTGATGCTGTGGTCTCATTAAACCACGATCTTCTAAAGAGCAGAAACAGTGCTCTTCTCTCTCTCTCTCTCTCTCTCTCTCTCTCTCTCTCTCTCTCTCTCTCTCTCTCTCTCCTTATTTATAGCCTTTGACATGAATCACAGGCCCGAGAGACTTGGTGAAAGAATCCTGAGAATTAAGAACTCCCCTTTCTCAGTAGAGGAAAGAACCCGCATAAATAATGAGGGTCTGGAGAGAGAGAGAGAGAGAGAGAGAGAGAGAGAGAGAGAGAGAGAGAGAGAGAGATGTTTCCTAGCAATCAGACGGAGTAGCTCTAAGCAGTATCTGAGGGTAGTAACAGCCGCAGGTTTAGCTCCCAGCCTCTTTCCTCATGACATTGTCCTAATGTTTATGGCAAAGGTTACGAGATTACTCGGAAATAGAATAGAAATGATAGTGTCAGAGAAAGACAGAAATAGCGAGAATGAGCGAAAGAGAGGCGTTGTGCTGAGGAATGGATTCTAAACGAGATGTTGGTAATGGAGGTTCACTTGAGTACAGTTCTTTTGTCATTACGAGGAGGATAAAAAAAAAAAAAAAATAAAAAAAAAAAAAAAAGATAGGGTGTCTAGGTTCGCGCAATGATGACAATTATTCAGAAGTATTTTGTGATATTTCTCCTTATTTTTATTTTATCCAACAATGAAAAGGGTTGACGGTAGAAAGTGGGGAAATAGTCGACCAAATTCTGACTTAAGACTTTTAATAAGGAATTAGATAGATAAACACCTCTTCGACGACATAGATTCAAAATAAAAGCTTCCTTTTTAAAAGCGAGTGAAGTATAAAACTTGCGAGTAGAGTGGGAGTCCTTCTCTGGATGTTTTTGTCCTGACACCTAATCATTTGGAGGTTCCTTTCAAGGAGAGGACCCAACGGGAAATCAACCCTTTATTCCTTCCCATTAATCTTGGGTGGTGAACAAAAGTCTTACAATAAATCACAGCATGAGCAAGACAGAGGCTTTTGAAAGTCTTTCAATGTTCTGATATACAAAGTGCCTGAACTTTAAGATTTTCCTTGACGCCAAATTCATATTCGTCACTTGGGATTTATTTTCACTTACCATTACTAATTTCATTATGCAAACTTGATATTTCTATAATTACGCCGTTCTATCCTTTCCAATACTTGTGTTATCTGTCATACATTTTCAATCAACATCCATTATCCCTTGCTGCGTTTTTCTTTTTGCATTTTACTTTTCAAGAGTTCCTCATGGTGTCTTCCCACCTGGCAGTCCAACTTTTTCAGTTTTATTTGTTCCTTCTTTTCTCTTTCAGTCAAGAACAAGTTCTTTCAGCGATCCACAGTTCTTGTTTTGTTAATAATAATTATAATAATAATAACAATAATAATAATAATAACAATAATAGGAGCACTGCAATATCCCAAGATCCCTGGAAAGGAACCTGGAAAAACTAGATGCCGAAGTAGCCATATGACTCATGCAGAAGAGTATGCTCCTAGAAACAGCACACATAGTGATAAAAGTGATGGACTCCTAAGGAGGCAGGATGCAACCCGGAACCCCACCTGATAAAAACCACCCAGTCGAAAACGATGACTGTGATAGAACGAACCCACAAAAAAAAAAAATAATAAATAAATAAATAAATAAATAAAATAATAATAAAATGCCATACATGTCTCAAAGTTTAGGAGTATGGAAATCTATATTGACATAAATGTGCATAGTATGGTGATGAATGTACACTTCATGTTGATCCTAAGAATCTGTTCCCTGTTTACCAAGTGCCCCTTCAGCTCCGGGTAACATACTCAGAATATCAGTGTGTTTTTTTATTCCCGGATGTTTCTTTATTCCCGGATGATGATGATAATAATAATAATAATCAGAAGAAGAAGAAGAAGAAGAAGAAGAAGAAGAGGAAGAAGAAGAAAATGGAAAACTAGAACGCAGTTACTGAACCATGCATGATCTTATAATCCGCGTGATATTGAAGAGAACGCAGGAAAAAGCACGAGCCTAATATTGATCAAATATAAACGAGAGAAATTCCATCCCCCTCAGTGTCAACTATTGAAAGAGCCATTCATGCATAACTATTACCAAGCTCCAAAACATGAATTAACCAAAGGAAGGACTGGCAAACTCATCCATAGGTAATGGAATCCCAGTCAAGGTTTATTTGTGAGGGTCCATCATTGAATTGGTAGAAATGCTTGAACAAATACCGAGTAGGAAGCATCTCTTAGACTAGACCGTCAATATTTCTCTCTGTAGGGGAGTAAGTGCCGTCAGTGCAATTCATGCGGTGCACTGTAGGTTCTTTGCAACTTGCCTTCGGCTCCTAGCTGCAACACCTTTCGCTCTTTTTACTGTACCTCCTTTTATATTTCTTTCTTCCGTCTTACTTTCCACCCTCTCCTAAGAGATAATTCAAAACGCAACTGTGATGATTACCTCCCGTTGCACCTTTCAAACTTTTTACTATCAATTTCCGTTTCAGAGCTAAATGACCTTATAAGTCCCAGTGCTTGGCCTTTGGCCTAAATTTTATATTCAATTCAGTTCAATTCAACATTTGCCTTCAGCTGTCGTTTAATTCCAGACTGCTGTAATTGTCCAACATAGCAAAAGAGAGAGAGAGAGAGAGAGGAGAGAGAGAGAGAGAGAGAGAGAGAGAGAGAGAGAGAAACAAAATCATCCCTTGCATTTGCCGTTTTCTGGTGTAGATGACTTCTGCGACGTTTGTTAGAAACGATTTTCTACACTGCAAAATTTCCCTTGTTCAGCCAGACTTCTCTTTAATGGGAAGTTCACATAACGATGCTGGAATGTACACGAAAGCGCTGCTTAAAAACCATTTTACTACCACATACATTATGATGCTTACTCCCGCAACCAATGATGTTTGTGCGTGTGATTGGCTATGCAAACACGAAAAGTGAACATCTCCTTCAAGCATAATTTCCAAAGGAGGAAGCCAATAGCGCAGTTAAGTATTGACGAAACCATTATCCAACCCCATTTTAGCTTGCTATGCCCAGTTTAAACCTAACACTTTTTAGACTCAGTGGGCTGGTAAGCCTTAATTTTATAATATTAATGATAATAATCTTCATTCCTACGTAAAATCATTTGGCATTACATAGATATAGTTTTTACTGCAGTTTTTTATGAGTTCGTCCAAAATTTTGCTGTCAGCTGTATAGTAAAGGTTTTCATTCATGTTGGTTCAAGAGACGCTGTCGATCGCATTTTTCCCATTAACTACCAAGCTTTGGACATCAATTCGTCTTTCAGTTTCTCTCGGGCTTCGGTTACCGAAGGCTATATATATATATATATATATATATATATATATATATATATATATATATATATATATATATATATATATATTTCCTCATAGAGGGGGCAGTGGCTCGAGAGAGTTTTTTGTTTTTCGTAAGTATTCAAGATGAGGTAGCAGCCCCGTGCTCCATTTCTTTTCTACCTGTGATACTACCACCGCAGTCAACTAAATGCCAGGTATTTAATTTACTGGACAGGTTAACCGAAATACTATGCAAATTATACCGATTATCCCCAACCAACATCCAGCCAAATATATAAATACACATATATATACATATATACATACACATATGCATACATATTCTCTGTCTCTTTTATATGTGTGTGTGTGTGTGTGTACAATCGTAGTGTTTCCAATGCCGACAAACTTCATAAAAGCAATCCATTTATGCAATTGACCCGTTCTAGGACGTAGTATTTTCAGCCGACAACTAAAATAAAACGAGTTCCTAGTTCGATACGTGTCTTCGACAGCAAGGAAACCGTCTCTTGCCCAAGGGAGCAACAGACTGGGCGCCTCGATGTGACGCACATAGGATTTGACAAGTCCGTTGTCGTTGACAGATTGACGCCTTCCCCGCCAGCAGTGCCGTCAGGGAGGGAGATAAACGTCGTGTCAGTCGATCGGGCGACGAGATTGAGATTCGTGCTTGAAGTAAAGGATGTGCCACGTGGATTAGACGGTTTGTAAGCGGTCGGGTGCTTCTCGAGTTTGATATAGATTGATGGGAACTCTTTTAGCTTGAGTGGCTCCTTGAATATCTTTTTCACCATGTGGATCTTGTAATAAGTTAATGTTTCCAATTCCGTATACTTTCTATTAAGGGAGAGAAAAGTATCTTTTAGTTTGGTTTGAAGCAGAATCTGCAACCAACAAGAAAAACACTGCGAGCAAAACCTGATAAATCATTGATGATGATATGATATTATTTATATGAACCGTCATAAATCAGTTCATGAGGTTTTTATGGAAGATGCAATGACTGTTTTTCTTATTACTGCATTTGCTAGTAGCTCGAAATATTTGTATTTTTTCTGATACATATTTTCAGTTGCAGCTGTTCAATTTTCTGCAAAATAGTATTTCGATTTTCAGGAATTTTCGTAGCAGCTGGTCTTTTAAACATTCACAGTGAACTATAACCGCTTACCGTGCTATTCACAGTAAACGACCTGTATATTAATGAACTTTTCTTATGAAAATGCAAATAGTGTTTGCCGGCCGGTACCCTATCTCAAAAAGATAAAGATAAAAAAAACATATGCTTTAGTGTATATGAGTCTTTTACAACGACGTGATTACCAAGAGGCGATCAAATGAGATCCTGGCCACGAAGTGAAGGCAAGTTGATAAGCCTTGGCTTCGCGTAGGTGGCCTTCTGTTGCCTTTCACGAAGTTCGACAGCGTTATTGATCACCCTAATAGATTCCTCGGAATAATGATGAGGAGAAAACGGATATCGTAGATCCTGACATCCCATAGACGCAAGTAGGTGTTCATTCTCGCCCGTCGGTTGATCCGAGTTCAACAGGAAGAAGTGCAGGCTGGGTCTCTGTTCCGAGATGGAATTGGCTCCAGCTCCCCATTCGTTGTTTACTTGAAGCAAACGATCTCACCATAAAACGCCTCCTCCCTGAAAGGGGATGACTTCCAACGGTGTTAACCGTTTGATTCTCAGTGGGTCATGGGGTACGGCTGCTAGCTTCATGCCCGCTTCTACCCTGGGAGTAGTGACCCACCTGAATCGAACTACCTCCTGGAATGTGAATCGGTGCTGAGGTCAGCGAAGACACTGCTTTTTGATGTCGCCGGCCTTCTTCCGGTCGAAAGTTCCAGGGGTAACACAGGTGCCACATTGGCGAATTTGTTTTCTCACGATGATTAATTTTCTTGGAAAGACCCTCCAAGGAAAAGACAATTAGCTACTGACTGGTAAACCAGTGATGCTGACCATCGGAGCATTTATTTATCAGTCAACATGGCTTCCAAATCCTAATTTTTATTTAGAGATGACGTGACAACGGCCATTTACTTTACATGCAGATACTCCTTGCAAAATATGTTAATTTCTTTGAGGCATTCTGGAAGAGTCGGTTTTAGGTCATACGCATTTCCCAATATGGTCGCCAAGTCACGTGACAATGAGGTCTATCCACATGCATCAGACTGGTAGTACAGCAGTGAAAATCAGTGGCACTCACTACCTGGACATTCCTGTCCTAGAACTGCTAACCGTTTCGGGTAAATAAAATGTAATGTTCCTAAAAACGGAGGAACTCTTAGTAAAGGGTGTGGATCTTATGGCAGCTGGTCTTTTTCCAGAGATCAGTGGCAACCATGTTTTCCGCTTCTGTGGAATCCGGAAAACAAAGAATTTCATTAGTCTGCTTGGATTTGTTGCAGAGGAAAAGAAATACTTGATAGTTAATCAGTTTAAGGATGTTTTGACACTCACTGAGGCAAATGTGAGGGGCATAGTAGTATGGAGGAATGATAAAGGCAAGGAGTGATTGTGTAGGGGGCAGCTGAATAGCGTACAATTATGAGAAGGGTAACGTTTTCAGTGTCAAGAAAGCTCAAGGTACGGGTGAGAAAGTACGATGTTTTAGTTTTAGGAATGTGTGGGGATAAGAGTGAGTGGAGCAAGAGGAAAAACTGTAAAGATGAGTGTAGTATATCACCAAGTCAATGAAAAGAATCAAAGTGAACGAAATGTTATTAAGATTGGTGATTAGGTTTGGAGATTATAAATGGTGATTTTTTTTAAGTTGATTTAAGGGCAAAGATGGAATAGCAGAGAATGAGATGACGCGTTCGGTTCGTAAGGGATTTCTGGAGTAAGTGAGAATTGAGATTCTATTGAACCTGTCAAAGGGAAGGGACTCGATTATAGGAAATAATATAGTTCCCAGAAAAGGATATTCAGAAATGTATTGTTCTTGGGAAGGAAAATATGGCGAGGAAAAGGGTTCGCTAGATAGAATAGAATATTATTACTGTGGAGATAGACCAGCAAAATAGAGATAAGTTTAGGTTGGAGGTGAATGTATGAAAAGCTGGCTGTGAATGTATTGAAGACAAGTGAGTTTCATTTGCAAGAAGTGAGGAGGTCATGGATTGTTGCAGATGGTATAGTATCAATTAGGAAAGCAATTAAGGAAGGCTAAAACTAGATAAATAATATAAAAGAGTTAGCAACAGCTGAAATTTGAGAGTAAATGTGAGGAAGAGAAGGCTATGAGGATGAAAGGAAACATGAAAATATAGCAATAAATATTGCTAATTTGGATGGTGAAAAAGGGTAGTGTTTATTTGTGTTAGTTTTCAGAGGTAAATATCACAGATAGTGAATGGTAGTGTGGGATGAAATGAGTCACAAAATAGGAGAAGAATGGTATTGTGGAGTGTTGTGAGTTTGCAAAAGGTGGAAGAGTGAAATGGAGTCATCTTGTGGGGCCAAGCTGTTGAATGTGGAGAGAATGGAAGGCGATAGGGCGGCAAAAAGAACTGTAACTGCAGGAGGGAAAAAAAGACTTCTTGTGTCACTTTTTTTTTTCTTCAAAGGTGAGTGTGATGTTTTGTGTAAGGGGGATGGCGCGCTGCTGATGAGCCTTCAGTGTAGATACTGTAAGCAACCAATGTTGTATCTGTCTTTTAAAATGGGGTTTCATCCACTGTTCAGGAAATGAATTATGGATGTGACAAAGAAATGTTATTTAGCTCTCAGGAGCCTGTTGTTGTGTGTGTATGTATGTACATGTATGTGTTTATATGTATATATACCTGAATTATATAACATATATTTTACATACATACATATATATGGGCATACACGCTCACAATCCATAAAAGTGTACAGGAGTATCTGCATTGATTGAAATTATAAGGTAAGCTGAAATAGCAATTTTTGTGAAAAAATTGGACCTTCGGTTACATAATGTATTTGTAATACCATGATGTCCGTTCAACTTGTCGATTTCCTCACTCATTGTGAATATCTTTATCTCTGCAAATCTTGAATTCATTTTGAATAGAGTGGAAAAGTCTTTCCTTATATGACAGAGCGTCTTTTCACAAAGAATTGTCGTCGACCACAAAGGCAGAATCTTTTCTCCTCGTCAGGGATCTTGTTTTCGATGCTCATTGGCTTCCTTTCCAATGCTTTTGCGTCTTGTTGTGAGCGGAATTCCTTAAATAAATTGTAATTGATTTTCACGGAAATCTCACCTACAAGGTTAAATGCTTCTAATGGACAACAGGTGATCAGATTTTATTTTCAGAGAAATTAGAATGTCACTTTTGGGGAGATGGGACATTTTTTTAAATGTTCCAGGCTTAAGGAACTGAGGTCATCCTCGCCTTACAGTTGATTTTGGTGAACAAACTAAATAATTATTTCTGCAAAGGAAAACTTGCTCTATTACTCCTCTTAACCTTGAAGAGTTCATTATGAATATTACAATTACACACGTATCTGGTAAAAATACTGACCAGTAGACATATTCTATATATATATATATATATATATATATATATATATATATATATATATATATATATATATATATATCAGCCTAATAAGCCACAAAAACAATTGCCCACGTGGTATCCTAACTCTAATAAATGTATCTGATTTCAACAGGTATAAAACGGCAAAAGACTTTTGTCCTTCTCGTGGTCAGGTCGGTAACATGACCCAGATCAGATGCTCTAATTGCTGGTTCAAATCTGGCTACAAGCGTTAGAATATACTACATATTCCTGCATTGGAGCTAAGGCTTTGTAGTGATAAGCGTGCCCAACAAGTGTGAAGAATTCGATAAATTAATAGGACATAGCAGTTATTACAATCGCCTACGTATCTGGTAACAAGCGACCCCTAGATTCTATACGTAAGGTTTCGTTTGGATGACAAAAACTAACCTTTCTTTGTGTTCTAAAGGATTTCACGTTGGTAGAGGTATTCGCTCTGTGAGTGAGTTGTCTATTAGCTCGGCCTTGTATTTGGTTCTTAACAGGATTGTCCAGTTCATTCCATGTATACATGATATTCGGTGTATTCTTGCATCCCTCCCTTTTTCGAGTAAGAATCTAACGAGTGTCTTCAGGAAGTGTAGTACCGTGTCAAAGATCGGTTTTGGCCAAAATAAATGTTTTCGATTGTGATAAATATACGACCGCTAACAAGAAACTTCTCGTTACAGAGGTCTGCGCTTGCTCTTGGGAAAGCGCTAACGATTTGTCGTTTTTATTTTATTTATTCGGTATTTACTTACCCAATGATCTCTTGCTGAAAAAAATTAATTTAAAATATTTATATATATATATATATATATATATATATATATATATATATATATTTGTATATATGTATATGTATATATATATATAGATATATATATATATATATATATATATATATATATATTATATATATATATATATTTTTTTTTTTTTATTTTTTTTTTTTTTTTTTTTTTTTTTTTTTTGCTCTTCAGCCTGCAGACAAGGTTTGATCTTATCTTGTTTCTTCAAATATGTTGAAGGAGACATTGCTGAAGCAAAACGGATGAATGGATAGCACGATGTTTAATAGTTTAGTAATATGTTTAGGTAGATGCTCATTGATTAGCAAGCACATTTCTGATCATAACGACCTAGCTTTGAGTCATTGCGTAGTAGATGTCAAATCTCTGCGTATCAGCAGTGAGAGGCAGCGACCTAGACATTCCTGCCTTTCATCATTTCGGTTCTTCTCTTTCGTCGTCCGGTGCGGTAACCATCTTCCAAGATCCTCATGGTTTCCGAATACGAGAGTAGGTCGGAGAGGTATACTATATTCAGGCCATCGAAACAGCGAAGGCCTGTAGCAAGAATGTGCATTGTATCATGATCACCGCGCCATGGTGAATGACGATGAGCCGGGTTCCTATCGCTTCTATATGTCATTCCAAAATCATATCCAGACATTTCGGGATAAGGAGTGCCATCGGAACCGCACTGCATGACAGACAACAAGTGGGTGGAGGGAGGGGGGGGGGGGTGGAGGAGGCAACAGCGCTCGGCAACCCGTTGTGGCCTTCCAGTCTGGACGTTGCATTGGTGCTTGGCCGAGCTGGAACTCCTTGCCGGCTGGCACAAGGCCAGCTCGGCATAAGAACAACGAGCGAAAAATGTTGGAGGAAAGCAGGGGTTATTGGGTTGGATATTGCAAAGGTCGGTGAAGGAACACTGTAGAAATCACTACCCACTATTGCTTGGGAGGACTGGAATCTGTACCTGAACAAATCTACTCGAAAATTTGCAGTGTTTCCGCACCGACTGTTTTTAAAGCGTCTAGTCTGCTTGCAGTATCAGTCACCAAAAGAAATTGAACGTTATTTTGTTTATATTTAATAAAATATCCTTTTTTTCGTCGTTCTGTTTGCTCATTCTCCACATTCTACAACGACTTTCGAGGTAGTTTAGAAATTTCCGACTAAAAAGTGAGTTTTGAAAATATTTTCTACTTTTCATATAAAAAAGTACAAACGATGAAACCTATAAATAAGTTACGTCATGTACAGTTTTTTTTTTTATTGAAACATTTCATTAAATATTTATGACTATTGCACTAAGGTTATTACGCATTATTTATTACGAAACATTGGAGTGAATAATGAACATCAATCAACGAGACAGTATCTCAAGATATGAGAATTCTCTCTCTCTCTCTCTCTCTCTCTCTCTCTCTCTCTCTCTCTCTCTCTCTCTCTTCTTTTTACGTTATAACGTTTGATATAGAGCAGGACAGCACATTCTTCTCCCGTAATTAAGGGAAAGAAACGAGAAAATGTTCGTAAATTACATTTTACGTCCCATTGCCGTCCCCCATCGATCAAGACGTTCTGGAGAGAGTCACTCAAGCGGAAACATAGTTCTCCTCTATATCCATCTATCTGTCTGTCTATTTACACAGACACTCCCCAACATATATACATACATGCATATATATACATTATATATGTATACATACGTACATACAAATAGTATATATATATATATATAATATATATATATATATATATTATATATATATATTATCAATATATATATAATGTATTTACATATAGATTTATATGTGTGTTTTAGCATGTATATTGTATAATGGTTAGTATTCGCTTAACAAGGAAGTACTACGTGCTGAGTTTGGTAGCTTTTATCTTTGAGAGCGCCTTAATGGCGTGATTGGTATGGTCTTGACCTGCCACCTCGGTGGCCGCAAGTTCGATTCTCGGGCATTCCATTGAGGTGTTAAAGATGTGTATATCTGGTGATAGAAATTCACTCTCGACGTGGTTCGGAAGTCACGTAAAGCCGTTGGTCTCGTTGCTGAATAACAGATGAGAAAATTTTTTTTTTTTTTTACCAAAATAAATACACGTCATTAAGCTGGCTGTGTAGAATATCTCTAGTCGGGCTGAACTACGGAACCAACGCCAGTGTTTCACGAATCGAATGATTTATTTTGTGCTCTTTGCTTGTAAAATGATCTTCGTGGCCCGTGTTGGTCGTAAATTAATTCGGGTTATTTATGTCGATATTTACCTGCTTTACGGTGATCTCTCTTATAACTCGCAAGTCTTTTCCTCCGTTTGTAAGCCCCGTCCTTTTTCCTTCTCTTTTCCTCAGGCCCCGGGCTAGAACATGGGTATGGGATTGCTTGTCTCACTGTCCTTCGCCCTGAGTAGAATATTGATTTAGCATGTTTCAATGTCTATAGACCTCGTATCTTTATCGTCTGTAGATCCCGAATGACGAGCCCGGGTGACGACCGGACTTCAGAGGGTCCGCTGTCTCTTCTGGGCTGACTTGCGTCTAGTAGGTGGGTTTTTGTGTCCCTTGTATTTGCAGTCTGGTTTTCATAGATGTATGAACATGTCGACGGTTGTACTTGCGTATGTTCTTGCTGCATGAGGACACAAATTGGGTTTAGGTTGAGGCGTTAGTTATGGACGGTATGGGCTAGTCTGCCTTGTTTGATTTTCGGATAATCACAAACATTGTGATTGTATTCGGTATTTGTTATGTACTCCTTAACCAGGTAGCGTTTTAATCATAAAGTATTAATCCTACCCGCATTAAAAATCAAAACAAGTCAACGTGTTTTGTCGTTAAGGTGATCAAGATTATTCGGATGGAAAATACTTACCAATCTCAGAAGGTATATTGACGCACAGCAAGTTTCCATTTTTAAAGGTTGTGTGGTCGTTGGCCTGTCATTTTAACCTTGTATCTAACAAAACTCTTGAATGGAAACCTTTTCATTGGAACTCGTAGACTCTCAGAAAGATCTGGCCTCGTGATACCCCACATAGAGACATTTCTGTGTTGCGGTACTATCTAAGTTCCAGTCTTTATAAGGCCTAAAAGTAAATGCATATATTGAATTAGGTCAGTGTTATCTGTGACGAGGGTTCTTCATCTATAAATGGCTCGATAGGCCAGCTCTCCCATTGCGTAGGTACTACATGTTAGTGAGTCAACCTGATTTGTTACTCTGTTGGCAACTATGGAAGAACCATCCCAACGTGTCTTCTTATATGTATTCACCTTGACAGTTCATGGTATGGTTTTCTCCCATGTCTTGCCTGAAGGCTATAGGCCTCCCCGCCAAACCATGACCACCTCCCCCCCCCCGCCCTCTCCCTCCCGCCACCTTAATTAATAGCGGTCTCAGTTCACAGGTTCTCTTCTTTAGGTCTTGGGGAAAGGGAAGGAACGGCATGAACACGTTGTTTTCGGAAATCAACACTGGCTTTGTTGACCTATAGGCAGCGAATTATGTACTACCTACTTGTGGGTCGCAACTGCTGTTAGAGAGAGAGAGAGAGAGAGAGAGAGAGAGAGAGAGAGAGAAAGTATAACAGTCGTGAGTGTTTTACACTCGCTGGAATAATAAAAAGAAATGAAAAAGAAGCATTTACGAGATAACCCGCCCTCTATGTGTTATAACCATTCGTCAGACTATTCTCTTTCTTCTCTCTATCTCTCTCTCGTCTCTCTCTCTCTCTCTCTCTGTATATATATTATTATATATATATATATATTATTATATAAATATGATATATATATATATACCTTATATATGTATATATATTACTAAGGAGCACATAAAACCTTTATATTAGGTACACACGTGCGAACCGAACCTTGTATTGTAACCGATTCTTGTAACAAAAACGCAAGTGTGGACGGTTCCTCGAACCCGAACCCCGAACCCGCGAGGTTCGAGGCTCGGTTCGCCCTCCGTCCCGCCAATTGTCGGTTTTTTGGGCCCCGCATCAAAGGGAGGTCTCTTTGAACGTTACGCCATGTGTGGACGGGGCCTGTATTACACGCGTAACAACAGAGGTTGCTGAACTTGTAACACCGACTATGAACAAGACCGTCCATAGTAGAGTCCCTTGTTTTGGTCAGTCAGTACGTATATGTCTACCATGGCTGATTGGCTGATTGAAGTGACGAAGAGGTCCTTCAATTTATTAGCTATTACGAAGAACAGACTTCTTGGAATCTCAAGTCAGCGAGTAATTCCCGTCCACTATTTTCTTTTTACCCATTCTAGTATATAACCTTGATTGCCACCATCTTCTTTTATTTCGCTTCATCTTCGTTAAATAATGTGTATAAATGTACGCGGCAGCTGCTACTTGCATGGTGGCCATCGTCGGTAAACAACCCGGACAGAGACAGACTGGTGATCGCAGTGGATTGAAATGTAGTTACG
Organism: Macrobrachium nipponense; assembly: GCF_015104395.2. NCBI lineage: Eukaryota > Metazoa > Arthropoda > Malacostraca > Decapoda > Palaemonidae > Macrobrachium > Macrobrachium nipponense. Next base: position 24,380,720 of record NC_061109.1, on the reverse strand, counting down.
TGCTTAACGTGGTTAGGGTTCGTCCTCTACATTTTGACACCTTGTAACCGTATATGCGTAACTCAGTTACGCATACAAGGTCGGCTCTCACGTGTGTACCCGCCTTAATATATATATATATATATATATATATATATATATATATATTATATATATATATATATATATATAGATATATATATATATATATATATACATACATACATACATATATATATATACACATATATATATACATATATATTTATATATATAATTGCATTTCGGTTTATTTTAAAATACTTAGCTTGGTTTTTACATCTAAGAGAATATAAAAGTTCCACGTGTTCCTCATTAATATATATATATATATATATATATAATATATATATATATATATATATATTATATATATATATTTATAGATATATATATATTATATATATATATATATATATATATATATATTATATATACAGATATATATAGTGAGAGAGAGATATAGGTATGAATTTACTTGCATTCTGCGTTATTTTAAAATACTTAGGTTGGTTATGACACCTAAAAGAATATAATCGTTAAAATACCTGGCAACAACTGGCAAAATCTTCATAAAATCTCTGTGCATTAATGAAAGCAGGTGGCACCTTGACAGTATTCTCAGAGAGAGAGAGAGAGAGAGAGAGAGAGAGAGAGAGAGAGAGAGAATTCAAGACGAGCACATCTCCGTCCAGACGAAATCGATGCCAATGTAGCTTTGTGCGACGGACGCCAACCAGGGCTAGAGAGAATTCGCAGCAAGTGTCTTCCACAAATTCCTTGCACTGCCTTGCCTCTTTTTTCTTCCTTTGAACATCTTCGCTTCCTCTTCCTTTTTCTGCCTCTTAATCTCCATCCTCCTCCTCCTCCATGTGCTGGGAGCCAAGTCCAGTGCCATTTAGATCTCCGGCTTTGTGTTTTATCTTGCGACCGATTGGACTTGAAACTGTCCTGGAACGACTAGAGGCACCCGGCTACTCGGGTCTTATTCATTTCCATTTATGTTTTAGAATAACCAAGAGTTCCTTCCTGTCAGGATCTGTCCCGTGAGTTTGATTTCCCCTTCGTTCTGCTGCTCTTCAGGAAACTGATAGATGGCCCATCCCGTTTCCATCTCTGAGACCGAGCACTGGCCTTTGGCAACAACGCGTAACTAGGCCTATTAAAAAAAAGGCCTATTCATACTTTGCCAGCTGACTCGTGGATGAAATCCCTGTGCCGAAAACTACCTCACCATTAGCTACTTCATACAGTTCCTTGAGATTCACCTCAGCATCTCGTTCAAACCCCCACCCCCCCGCATCGCCTTTCACTCTTTTGTTTCCGTACGTCGGGGCCCCACACTTCGACTCCAACTATCCATTCCTTCCTGGGTGTTCCCCTGCGCCTCCCTTGCAATACTTCACAACTACAGTCTTTTTCTACCAAACTATCCGCATATTTTGAACTACGTGGAATCTACAATAATGTACATCTTATATTGTATCAGTATGATTGTTACTAAAGAAAGGATGATCAGTCATAAGTGGTCACGCAAGGTAGAGAGTTAACTAAGTAAATGATTGGTAGTTGAACTTTCCTTTGAAATGGTAAATATTTCCTGCCTCTATCAGCGTTTAGAGCTCACTGAGTTGACCACTCGGAGGAGGCAGATGCTTATTTGAGGGTATTCTTATGTGAAGAGTTTCCACTCTTGCATTGATAACTATTTCTGCGGAACTTGTGTTAACAACGAATTTTTGGTTTTATTGTGCAGACTGAATCAGATTGTTTGTTTGTGGAACGAGTTCGGAAAGTGGATTAGCAAAAGAACAAATAAAAATGCCCCTCTTCGCCGTAATCGAGTTTTCTATACAGCATATAGTGCTGTATGGCACTTTTTTTGCCACGGCCCATGAAACATTCAGCCGCGGCCTATAAAACTTTCACCCACGACCCGGTGTTGGCTTGTGTTGTTGGCACCTATAGCGGTGCGAGTTTTGATCATGGTTGGTTGAATTCAACCTTAAATAAAATAAAAACTACTGAGGCTAAAGGCCTCCAATTAGGTACGTCTGATGATTGGAGGGCGGATGATCAACATACCAATTTGTAGCCCTCTAGCCTCAGTAGCTTTTAAGTTCTGAGGGCGGACAGAAAAAGTGCCGACGGACAGACAAATAACCATTTCAATTGTTTTCTTTTACAGAAAACTAATAACAGAACTTTGAATTGTTATTGCAGCGAGAGAGAGAGAGAGAGAGAGAGAGAGAGAGAGAGAGATTGCGAATTCCATTAGTATTTATGCCAATAGAAGGAAAAGGTCATCCACTGATGCCCGGTTCTCTGACTTCAAATAATGGATCGTATTATATGTTTTGCTTTGTCTTTTCTTGTGGCAATCTCAGTCAAGGGAAATATTATTCTGCTTTCTTTCACTTGTACAGTTAGACTGTTGTGGGGAGGGATTATTTTACCTACTTATTAATTTATTGGGTTATTTTTTCTTTTTCATAAGCGAGATTTCTTCTTTCTGTCTTTTCCTTTGCCTTCTCTTACTTTCTAATGAGCACCATATTCTTTGAAACCATGAACTTCAAGTCATTGGTCCTTATGGGTTTGTTCCATATGAATAGGGTCCATCTTCTGAATAATAATAATAATAATATTCCGGTACTCATTGCGGAATTTTTGTAGTGATTCCCACTGAGACCAGTTTTCCCATTTCTGTGGCGTTATTCCAGCTAGGACTAAAACGGTCGTCAGCGTATTCTCAACCTATTCTTCCTCTCACTAATTGCTTTGATATTTTATTTTGCCATGCAGATTATTTGATTCGTGAGTCATCCTATCTATTTATTATTCGTTATATCTAAACATATTCATCTTTATCATTCGTCTGGTTTTAATGTCGTAAATTATACTTTTTTTTTTTTATCCTGGAGCATGTTTGCATCCTAAAACCGAGCTAAGCCTCTAGAGTCTATACTGAACAAGTGAAAAAAAAAAAAATCGTCGTTCGAAGAGAGCTCGACAAAAACCTAGGCATCTTCCTGGAAGTTACAACCTTTATATATATATATATATATATATATATATATATATATATATATATATATATATATATATATATATATATATATATATATATATATATATATATATATATATATATATATACACATACATATAAATAAAGGTTTTTTTGCCACGAAGGAAAAAATGAATAAATCTGCAATCACAAATTAAGTTATGTATTTGTGATTGCAGATTTATTTTTAATGGAGAATATTACCAACAAATATTTGGTATGGCAATGGGTAACCCTTTATCACCTCTACTTTCAAACTTATATAGGGAGTTTTTTGAGAGACAACAACTCCCGAATATCACACTTGTCCCCTTAAAATGGTACCGATATGTCGATGATATCTTAGTAGTCTTACCTGTTGGTATCGATGTAAATGATTTACTGTCTAAATTGAATAATTTAGTGCCATCCATAAAATTCACTGTTGAAATCGAAAATAACAATGTCATCCCTTTCCTAGATGTATTAATACATAGAGAATCTTTACAATGCAAATTCAGTATTTATAGAAAACCCACAAATAATTTAACATATGTACATTTTTATTCTGGCCACCATCTTAATATTAAAATTTCAATTTTTTCTTCTATGTTCCTACGCGCTTTGCGTATCATGAGTCCACAATATCTGGACCAAGAAATAGAATACATAAAAAAGATAGGAAACGATCTCTGCTACCCACCTCATTTAATTGAATTATGTTATCAAAAAGCTCACAAAATGTGTTATAGTGTTGCTATTAATGAAAAAGAAATGCCTAAAAATGTACTTAGCTTACCTTACTTTTGCGGATTTGAAACCATAAAATCAATATTTAAATCGTTTAATGTTAATGTAGTGTTCTCTTATAACAATACCATTAAAGATATGCTAATTGAGAATAGTCCCGTAACAAATAACAACATCATTTACAAAATTCCTTGTAAGGATTGTCCATCGTTTTATGTTGGTCAGTCAAGTAAAAATTTATGTGTACGTATTAAGCAGCATATGTATTCAGTTAGAACAGCCCAGACTTCAAATGCACTGTTTATCCATATGAGTGAAAAATCTCATTGTATTAATTGGGTTGATACCTCGGTAATTGCTAGATCTAATGATTACGTTTCAAGAAATTTACTGGAATCGGCAATTATACAAATCACTAATAAAAACAACCTAAATCTTAGTCTGGGAATGTACCATTTGGACCCATATATTTGTAAGATGTTTATGAAGGACCTTAAAATAAATGAACAACTAATAAATTAGTCCCACATGTAATATAGTTTATTGATTTTCTTTCTCTCTCTCTCTCTCTCCTCTCTCTCTCGTCTCTCTCTCTCTCTCTCTCTCTTCTCTCTCTCTCTCTGGTTCGATATTCTCTCTCCCTCTTTCTCTTGCTCGATATATATATTTATATTTTCTTTCGTCTTTTCATTAATAATAATATTATGGGAAAATTTGTGTAAAATTCATGATATTAGATTGTATATGCTTCCGTGTTTTTTTCAAAATGTACTGTTATTTGGAAGAATAACTTGTTTACTGCGTGTATCCTTCAAGGTGTGGCTACCCTCAGGCGGTTCCTCCTTTCTGTAGAGTGAAATCGCCCTTATTGCTAATCTTGTAGTGTCAGTTTGGATATTAAGCCTTCTTTTGACTATGTTGTCCTCTGTAAAATCAGTTTGCCTTCAGTAAAGGGTCCGAACAGGACCGGAAGTACTCGGCTATCTCGCTTTTTCATTTTTTCCTTCGTGGCAAAAAAACCTTTATTTATACATAGCATCACGTTTTATATACTTCGTGATCAAGTTATTCATACACACACACACACACACACACATATATATATATATATATATATATATATATATATATATATATATATGTGTGTGTGTGTGTGTGTGTGTGTGTGTGCGCGCGTGTGTGTGTGTGTCCACATATACGTCAAAAGAAATGTGAACGTGTGAGTACAATGCCTGTATGTAAGAACCGAGTTATCTCTAAATTTGTATAAATTTCGTATTGATTTTATTTTAATTCATTTTGCCTTCGCACTGCCCTTACATCTCTTTCTTCCATCAACGGATGCAGAAATTCACTTTAAACAATATAGTCTTACCAAATTGAGCTTTTTTCATTAGTACCTCTAAGAGGATTGCGGCTTCAAATCCCTGGCAACAAAGCGTTGCAGACTCTGCAGTTGATTATTAATCGGCTCATTTATTTAATTGTCACTATCGTCAAGTGTGCACCCAAAGGAGTTCCTTGAAACCATCTCGAGTTTCCAGATGTGTTGACTTTTTGTAAAGGTCTCTTGGATGTACGACCCAAATGAAAAAAAATGATGACGCTTTCTTATTGGTGGTTAGTAAAGAGACATAAATCATGATGGATGAGTTTGTTAAAAGCCAATATATTTAGCAATGCAAATCATCAACGGACAGTCTCGTGTACCATAGAAGTAAATAAGGAAATGAATAAAGGAATGGGTCAATAAATACATATATTATTATGCTCAGCAGTATTAGTGTGATATTTATCATTAGCATTGTTGCTGATAATGCTGATAATGAGTGACGATTTATTATTATAAGTGATAACTATAGACGCGAAGGGACGATTTACTGTAAGTTTATAGGTGTAGTATATAAGCTAGCGTTCTAGAAGATTTCTCTTGTGTGAGAAAGCTTCCTTTATTTAAGGAGATTTGGAAATGATTAGGATACGTGATCGAGACAACAAAAATTTAATATAAAAAAAAAGCCTATTGCTGAACGACCAAATGTTGAGAACTTTTCCAAGCTTCATGAGGAAGAGGGTTTGACGATCTTTTCATAAATGAGTTCCGAAAAGAAATGACTGATCTATAGAGTCAGATGCATAAGGGAACAAAAATGACCTCCCGCAAAAAACATCTCTCGACTCACCTGTAGGTTCGTAATTGAGGCCGTTGAAGTCGGTGAAACAAGGAATAGACCTCACGGTGCCCGGTGGCGTCTCAGGCCAGCAAGACACCCCGTCGAATTTGACGGGGCAAGCACTGGGCCCGTACTGAGGCTCCAAAGCGGAGATGATGTATTCGTGGAAACACTTGCGGAGCTTCTGGTCTTGTTCGGTGTTCTCGTGCGTGTCGTTCAGCTTCTTCGATTGCAGCATGAACCGGCTGTACATGGCGGCCCTCACGCGGGTCACCACCTCCGAATTCGAGTCCTCAAGGTCGATGTTCGGATCGTGGATGACCAGGTTCAGCAGTTCCAGGTAATTGGCCTCATCCATGCCGTCTGCTGCGTCCAGGTAATCGTTTTCACCGGCTGCCACTGCCATTGAAGGGGACATCGTCGCCCAGTGGTGAACACGTTATTAAAATAAAGAGCTTAAACCCGTGATGGGAGGCTTTGCTTCTGAAGAACGATTTGAATGCAGTCTTAATTCTACTATGTGACCTTTGAATCAAGAAGTTCATTATTATTCTGAGCTCATGTTCCCTTTGCATTCGTATTAGAATGACTCTTTGCTTCTGCAGTTCAAATAGAAAGGTATTCAATGAAAGTTTCCCGCTAATTCTTCAAGGGCTTTCAAGGCACTGCAGTGTCTTTTCTCTTCAGTCCAACATCTAAGGAAGACAGAAACTGAACACTTGACAATGGAAGGGAAAACGCTCTTGTCTCTCTGTATGGAAAGGCTATTTCATCGTATGATTCGAGTCGAAAGCCTCGCTCAAGTACAGTAAAAGCCAGAAGTACTTACGCATGTTTTTGATCGTTCTAATCTGTGTTTCGTATCTGGAACTGATATCAAGCGACCGTGAACTATTTGCTTAAGATTAATGCTATCGTTGGATTGCGTTGCGACGCCACATTACATAAACACATCACTCAAACAATGGCTGGACCGCGTCCTCTACTTCATCGTCCATTTTGAAGCACGAGACCTTCTGGCACCTTCCTGCAAAAGAAAAAAATATATTCTATAACAAAAACTAAACTTGGGTTTCCCCGTAGGAGGTTAGTGCCATCAGTGCACCTTACGCGTTGCACTGTAGGAGAAATACTTACGGTTCTTTGCAGTGTCCCTTCGGTCCCCAGCTACAACCCCTTTCATTCCTTTTATTGTACTTCCTTTCATATTCTCTTTCTTCCATCTTACTTTCCACCCTCTTCTGACAATTGTTTCACAGTGCAACCGGAAGGTTTTCCTCCTGTTACGCCTTTCAAACCTCCTTTACTCTCAATTTTCCTTTCAGCACTGAATGACCTCATAGGTCCCAGTGCTTGGCCCTTGGCCTAAATCTTATATTCCAATTCCTAACTCAGGTACGAATACATAGGTTATGATATAAGCGAATACCACAGGCAAAATAATAGGCAGAAATTCGTAGCCGAGCTCTTTCGTCTTATTGAAGGACAAAAGCGATTGGCTACGAATTTATGCTCATTATTTTGCCTGTGGTCTTCGCTTATATCATGAAGTCCCGTGCATCTGCTGTTATTTCTTAAGCGTAGGTTATGAAAAGTACTGCTCTGCCAAAAAGTCTGTCTTCCGCGTGCTCTCCCCACGGTCTGCCTTTATCATGATAATTCTTTACTGTGAAAAAACTAAATAATGACGACTATTGTTCAGAATCTATACTTGAACCGCAAACAAAGTGACTCCGACCATTGCAAAGGATCTACAAACGACAGGCTGTAACATAAGAATAAAAAAGACACATGATTTTCGTACACGAGGGAGATTTCATTTAAAGTTAAAACTGGGTGAGACTGCTGTGGGAACGATTTTGCCATCTGGCTTTATCAGCCAGTATCATAACATTAATTTATCAGGTGAGCACTGTTAATCTGGACCGTGTGAATGGTATCATTCTCATAACATGCTCAAAGGCAAATGATTCAACGGACACGCCCACCACAAACAGGTTTCAATCAGTCAGTGTTGTCATTTTCTGTCATCATAGTACCAGTTCATTATCCACCCAAAAATAATTATTATTCAGTCATGGCCATTCCCCTATTGTCACAACTGAAATGATTACCAAAATATAATGTTGTGGAAAATTAATTATATGTATATATATATATATGTATATATATAAATATGTAAATGAATTATTCTGTTAAAACAGGAAACGTCTCAAGTATAAAAGGCCCATTAAAACACTGGGGTTTAAAGCTAAGGACTATATTTTGGTGGGAATGTGGAAAAATGAAGTGAAAACGAACAAAGCAATTCGAAATACGAAAGGAAATTAACTCCGAGGAAGAAGGAGCCAAAGAAATGAAAATGTCGGGCAAGTCGGAAAGGTCAAAATGTTGCCCAAGAAAATGTAATAAGGAAGTCTAGAGCGGGAAAAACTAATTATGAATTCAGTCACCGGTCAATGGCCGGTTCGTGTTTCCCTTTGGAATCGCCTCATTGAGTAGAAACACCTCTTCATCAGTGTGTGTGAACCTTCCCGGTAGCACAAATATCCTGCGGATGTTTTGCTGTATATATATATATATATATATATATATATATATAATATATATATTATATATATATATATATATATATATATATATATATATATATAATTTATGTCTGTGTGTACTGTACACATATAATACTAGTTGTAAAAATATATAAACTATGTACGATAAGAAATTAAATGGATACATTTCTTCGACTTTTGCTATTTTCTAGTATTTGCCTGATTATATTTTCGTAACGTGCAAATTTATGACTTAAATATGTAAAGAGAAAAGCCACGAAGGAAAGTGAAACATTGAGTAGAAAGGCCTCGCAGCACCCCATTGTTTCATTTCCTTCATGTCTTTTCCTTTTATTTATATATTCATCACGTTCCAAAATTTTCGTGATTCACTTTTACACACACACACTCACACACACACACACACACACACACACACACACACACACACACACACATATATATATATATATATACATACACAAATACATATAGTAAATGTCTATAATACAACTGTCCATCGTTGCAAAGGTAGAAAATGATCTGTAGCCGAGCCATCAGTGTTCTTAAGGAGGACATATTCAGTTTCATATAACACAATGGGTTCCTTCTGACTATTTCTCTTTCTTAAAAGAAAAGAAATGATTGACCATTGCCTGTATTTAAGGGACTGCGGTGTCTACTACACTGACCTCCAGATGAAACTCAGTAAAACGGTTGTGGAAAGTATGTAGTGGTATAGTTTAATAATATCAATTAAATAAGAACAATGAATTGAGTCAAATTGACAAGTTTTATTACTTTTGAAATTGATCATCAAGTTTCCTCTTTGTTCCAAAAAGGGGAAAAATCGTCAACATTTTCATTCACAATTTCATCTTATTAAACACCATAACCGAATAATTGTCATGCCATCATATCCAATTCTCTCTCGCAACCCATAGGGGTTTAACGCCATCAGTCCACCTCGTAAGCATTACTTAAGGATATTTGCAGCACCCTTCGGCCCCCTAGTTGCAACGCCTTTCACTCCTTTTACTATACCTCCGTTCATGTTCTCGTTTTTCAATCTTACTTTCCACCCTCTCTTAACAATTGTTTCGCTGTGCAACTGTTTGAGGTTTTCCTCCTGTTACACCTTTGGAACTCGCATGGTCGATTTTCATTTCAGCGCTGAATGACTTCATAGATCCCAGAGTTTGGCCTCTGGCTTAAGTCTTATAATCTAATTCTGGTTCTATTTCTCGCTGTAAACAGAGCTTTAAATGGAGAACCCCCAATACTTTTGTCAGTTTGAGATTCGTACCCCACGTTGATATTTTTCCTCTCTGCTCTCAACTCGAAAAATAAGTCTACAAATAATAAAAACCTGCAGAGATAATAGAAGCTATTGGAAAGCTGAAATTGCCTTTGCACTGAATTGATCAGAGGAATCGAATAATATGACTGAATAACAAGAGCCAGTGGAAGATTTCAAGTCCCAGCGATCTTCCAAAACGGGATAGAAACGTCTTGTTTTGTTGTGGTGCATTGTGGGCGAGAGAAAGTAATGTCTTTTAGCTTATCGTCAAAAAGTTCAAACAAAACAAGAGAACAGTATTGCCTGATGCAAGTGTAGTGTCGCAATCAATGTAACAACGGACGAAGAACAAAATTTACGCCACAGATACAAGACTTTTAACATTTTAGAAATATTATTAGTGGTTTAATATATTCAGTTGTATTCCTTGCTCTTTCCATGTTTCATGACGGTTCATACATATCTGGCATTTGTTTGTTTTTATGTATTCCCCGGCTTTTCCTTAATTCATCTTAATTTTGAAAATTTCATTACGGATCAGTTAAACATAGGCCAAGTAGTACATCAATGGTCATTTTCAAATATTCATTATCACCCATTTATTCGTAAAGTATTGTTCCGTGATGGTTTTTAGTTTTTATTTAGAATTCTCTTATATACACATATATAAGTAAATGCATACATATACGTAATGTATATATATCTCGGTGTGTGTCAGTTAGTGTCACAGGAATGAAAAGGTGATTTTAAATTTGTGAGAAATATTTGGATACGAGGAAAGAGAAGTAATACAACATACGTAGTGCCATATCTTTTCAAACAAATTGCAGGAAACTGAACAGAAGATTGCAAAGAAGATTCGGTTTTACAAATAACAACTAAGCTTTATCCAAACGTAATAAGCTTTGTGTGAATGAAGGTTGTTGTATACCTTGCTGAGCTTATTTGTTATTTGTAAAGCCGAGTGTTCTTTGCAATCTTTTGTTCCGGCGGAAGAAGCTTCCTTGAGAGCGCCGCGGAGTGAAGGGGAGACATCTTGCGCTCCGTTTGTCCCACTTTTTTTTTCTTCTTCTTTTTAACTTATTCACACAAATTAATTTTTTCCATTCTCATATTAAGGTACAAATGCCCTTTGATAAAAATCACTTTACTTTGGAATAAATTTCACGCAAACGGTAATACAGAGGTTAAGTGCACCTGCCCACGGCCACGATCCTGCTGGGGTAGATGCTCTTATCCTGTTCAATACTCTTTGGATGTCATTCATTTACTAGGCACAGGGAATTCGATAATAATGGGTATTTGTGGTTAAGTATTCGAAAGTGTGTACATATATATATGTAATGGCTGCAGTGGTACAGTGTGATCTCGAAACTAGTTATGAGGAATGTAGGGGATTGGCCTGAGGATGTTATGCTTAAATATGTCAGATATAGGAAAAGAATGTGTGTTTGTGAGTGCTTGTATCTATGCGGGTGTCTGCGCGCAGACATGTTCATTTATGAAGGTTGTACCCTTTCCATTTAGATCTAGGCCGGAGCTGCAGAAAAATAAAAAAGACAACACAAGAGTCACGGTAACATTTATATTGTAATTGTTCAGACGTGGATAAACCCCAAGTGAAGAAAACTTTCACAGCATTGACACATTGCAGAGGGTTCTTCAAAAGGTGTCGTAAAGTCGCACACACATGCTGCACCATTGCCCATTCTCTTGCTCGCGCTCTCACGCTTCATGGATATGGAGGCCGCCCCTCACCAAAACCTCTTGCGTTGCCTCTTTCTGTGTCTTCCTCTCCTCCCTCTTGGCGTTACCGAATTATACAGTTTTCACCCGTCTGCCGTCATCCATTGTTTCCGTATATATAACCAGACATTGCAATGAGGCTCCACTGTTTACCTTCTCTGTGTATCTCCTCGTTTCCCACCATTTCTAAAAATGAGGTTGGTAGTCCGTGACCCCTTGCAAGTAGGTCGAGTTGACGAGAAGTAGCTTGCGATTTAACCGTGACACCCACAACATAAACAATATATATATATATATATATATATATATATATATATATATATATATATATACATATACATATATATATATATATACATATATAGTATGTCTGTGTGTGTCACGGTTAAATCGCAAGCTACTTGTATGTATATATTATTACAAGTTTGTTTATTTTCATTAATTTTGTTTATTCTGTTTGGTTACGTTTATTCTTTTTGTTTTCCTTTTTTTTATTACTATTCAAGAGAGGCAAACTGCTTGTTTGGTATCAAAAAGTAATTACCATGTACAGAATACCATTAGGTAGTTCAGCCAAAGTTACAGGGTTTAGCATATAGACCATTACAGCAGTCGATACCGAGAGCTAAATAAACAAGAGAGGTTATCCTGACACTCGACCCAGAGTCACGAAGGAGAATGGACAAGGGATAATACGTATATAACGAGTCAGAGAGAGAGAGTATCGGATTGTTGCCATTGTGTTTTGGTATTTCGTTGTCATGTCACGTTGGGCATGTTAAGTGTTGTTTTATGTTGATATTCTCTGTGTTCATTAGTGCCATTTCTATTATTTATATTCCTATGTTTTGGGATATTGTCGTTAGTTATTACCAGTGGAGTTGGTATGGTAGCATATGCGTGCACGAAGTCCGTGGCTATATGTGTTATCATTTCTGTAGGTAAGAGGAGGTGTTATTATATAGTCCGTTTCTTTGCCCTTGGTAATTAACGATAGTTAGCCAGACCATTCGCTAGTTGATATCTTGTACTGTTTGTATAATTGCTTGTCGGCACTTTATTGACGAATACATTGATTCGTTGCTGTAGTGGTTGTCTTTATTATGATGGATCTCTCATTTTGATATATATCATAACTCGTTAGCTTACATCTTAGTTCTATTATAAGTATTATTGTGTGATGGTTTATTAAGTATCAATTCGTCATTGTACATCTTAGTTAATTATATGTACCTTGTTTATGGTTGTCTTGGACGTACTTAACTTTGATGAATCGTTTGGTACTTGCCTTCGGTACTTACACTAGTCCCATTCTTTGTGTTCTTCTCTTTATGATAAATCTCCTGTAAGACTGCTGTTTGGTGACTCGTCTCTCGTACCTCATATATGCTACTTGTATATATTATTACACTTTCATAAAGAATATCCAGCAAAGGCAAGTCAGAGTATATTTAGCTTAACTATTTTATCTGATATTATATTCCCTTAATATTGAATTACATTGTTATTACCATATATTTATATTGGGTTTTCTCTTGTCAATTGCAGAACCCGAGTATGGCGTTTTGGATAGTGCCGAATATATTTTAATAAATATAATAAGTTTTGCATTGCATTTAATTGCCCTCACTTGAGTTTGTGCTAGTAGGTGCATCCCACTTTATCAACTATTATATTTCTCGAGTATTTAACTACTCTGTGTTACACCTGTCATAGGTTCACTGTCGCCATTATCTAGCAAAGAACCTGGATATAAAATATCACATAAAATCTATGCACAGGCACGTAACATATTTGGCGACCTTGCCAAGGATGCTTCCTCTTGCATTTTTCTCAGTGAGAGTAGTTATTATGTATTGTGCTGAACTCTTGTAGTTATTTTATGATAGTACAGTGTGGTAGCATATTTTTGTGCATTTTTCGTGTGGGGTTATTTTATATATTATTTATAATGTCTACTTTAGAATCTATTACTGCTATAGGAGAAAACTCGGATATGAGGGTAAGCAGTTGGCTGAGTTTGTAAAGGAACATATGCAAATAGAGAAAGAGAACAGGCAGATTGAGAGAGAAGCTAGAGCAGCTAGAAGGCAGGAGTTAGCAGAGGAGAAGGAGAAGTTACAGTTGGAGATAAAGTTGGAGCAAGTAAAGAAAGGTTTAGGTAGTAGTGATGCTGACACGGCAGGACATTTTACTGTGTGGACTCAGAAGCTTATACCTAAATTTTCAGAGACAGATGTGAGTCAGTTTTTTTTAGCTTTTGAGAAAGTAGCTAAACAGTTAGACTGGGAGAAAGCGAGTTGGGCTCTTATTGTGCAATCAGTTTTTGTAGGAAAAGCTCAGGAAGCTTATGCTACACTTAGCTTCGATGATAGCATAGATTATGAGGTAGTGAAGAGCGCTGTGTTGTCCGCTTATCAACTTGTTCCCGAAGCGTACAGACAAAAGTTCAGAAATTATGTGAAAGGAGCAAACCAGACATTTTTTGATTATGCGAGGCATAAGTCTGTATTGTTCGATGATTGGCTCCGGTCTAGGTCAATTACTGATTTTGTAGATCTTAGAGAACTTCTTTTGCTTGAAGATTTCAAAGATAGTATGTCTAGGGATGTCAGAGTACACTTAGAAGAGTTAGATCATAAAACTTTGGAAGAAGCAGCCAGGTCAGCTGATAGATTTGTACTAACTCATGTAAAACTTATCAAACCCAGAACTTATAAGTATAGTATAGTCATTATCAGCCAAGTAGAAAATATGTAACTAGAGATCAAACACAGAATAACTCACCTAAAGTAAGTAAGGATAAGAAAGATATAGCATGTTACAAATGTGGTAAGCTAGGACATTTTCAGTTTGAGTGTAAACAGAGACAAGGTAAAGTAACACTAATCTCAAGATGTCAAGTTAGTAAGGATGAGTATGTGAGTAAAGTGAGTAAAGTTGATTTTGAAAATAAGAGTGATGAAATGAATGAAGTGTTAAAGAATTTTGGAGAGTATCTGCATGAAGGTAGAATAAGAGTGTTCAAGAATCCAGATGTTGTAAGTAAAGATTTAGTTATGTTAAGAGATACTGGTGCGTCTCAGTCATGTGTCTTAAGAAAAAGTTTACCAGAAAATTATGAGAGTGAAGAAGATAACTTTGTTCTGCTAGGAGGTTTTCCTAATTCGTCTGTGTCATGTCCACTTGTTGAATTTAAAATTGAGTCAGAGCTAGTTCAAGGTACCCATAGATTGCGATTGTAGAACAATTGCCCATTTCCAGGTATAGATGTGATAATAGGTAATGATGTAATATGTCCAGTTCAACAGAGAGGGGAAAGAGTAAGTAAAGAAGTAGTTGAAGTGACCAGTAAACCTATAGCTCCCGTAACCAGAGCTCAGAGTAAGTTGACGACAGTAGATGAGGTTGAAGATCTCAACTTGGCAGACTTGGAGAAGGAAGTGGTAGTAGGTAATATTCCAGTACAAGAGTCGCTGAAGTGTATAGGTGACAGAAAAGATTTAGTAAAGGCGCAGAAAGAAGATAAAGGTTTAAGTAACATTTTTGAGAATGCTGTTCAGAAAATGAAGTATCGATGTAAGTAAGCCTTGTTTTTCATTAGAAATGAAGTATTGTATAGATTGTCCAGATCAAAATTAGCAAATGCTAGTAATGCATCGGTAGATTATCAAATTGTAGTCCCAGAGAAGTATAGAAATGTAATATTGCAACAAGCCCATGATAATCTTTGTGGAGGACACTTTGGTATTGCCAAGACTATGTACAAAGTGAGAAAGCATTTTTTTTGGCCTTCATTAAAGAAAGACGTAAAGAGATATTGTAAATGCTGTCATACATGCCAAGTTGTAGGTAAGCCCAATCAAATTATACCTAAAGCACCTCTTGTACCAATAACTGTACTAACAGAACCATTTTCGCAGATTGTGATAGATATAGTGGGACCACTACCAAAAACATCATCAGGTAATGAATACATCTTAACTATCATGGATCGCACCACCAGATATCCAGAAGCTATCCCGATACGCAAGATTTCCAGTAAAGTAGTAATCAAACATTTAACAGATTATTTTTCTAGATTCGGCTTTCCAAAGGAATTACAATCAGATAGAGGCAGTAACTTTATGAGTAAGTTGTTTAGTAAGAAAATGCTAGAATGGAATATTAAGCATGTTGTATCTTCGCCATACCATCCAGAAAGCCAAGGGGTGTTAGAACGATTTCACCTAACTATGAAAAATGCTTTAACTAATTATGGGTCTGAATTTCAAAATCAGTGGGATGTTGATTTACCATATGTTTTGTTTGCAATTAGGTCATCTCCAAATGAAAGCTTAGGTTTTACCCCTTTTGAATTGACATTCGGTCACGAGGTAAGGAGTCCTTTGAAAATGATTAAAGATCAGTGGAGTGATAATGGTGAGAGCAAATTTGATGTTTTAAAACATGTTACAGAATTTAAAGAGAAGTTAAAGAGGATGATAGAATGGTCAAATAAGAATGTAGTGAAAGCACAGGATGTGTATGAAGCGCAAAGTATGATAAAAATACAGTGTTGAAGACAATTTAAGGAAGGTGATAGTGTACTTGTTTTTTATACCTATTCCAGGACAGTTTAAAAGCCGGTATGTTGGACCCGGTATAGTAGACGAAGAAGTAAATAATTTAATACATAGTAGAGTTGCCTAACAGACGTAACAAGGAACAAGTCTTTCACGTCAATTTACTGAAGCCATATTACCAACAGGAAGTAATTAAACCAGTTGCGGTAGTGCATAGTAAATCTATTAAAATTGGTAATGAAATAAATGAAGATATGAATGAAGAAGAGACATGTGTGAAAGGTGAATATGATTGGAGTAAAAATGGAGTTGATTTAGCAGAACTGGAAGAAAGATTGTCATATTTGCCTGATTCACAAGTTAAAGATGTTATACAGGTACTTAGGGACTTTCCATCATTGTTTCAGAATCGGCCTGGTAAAGTGAATTGTCTTCAACATGACATTAAGTTAGTCCCAGATGCTAATCCGATTAGACAGGCACCTTATCGATTATCCCCACCTAAAGCATTAGAAGTTAAGAAACAAATAGATTACATGTTGCAACATGACTTAATTGAACCAAGTAACAGTCCATGGAGTTCTCCGGTAGTATTGGTAGATAAGAAGGACGTACTTTCAGGTTGTGTATTGATATCGGAAGGTGAATGAAGGTTGACTATCCCTGATTCATATCCATTACCACGCATAGACGATTGTGTTGACAAAATAGGGCACTCAAAGTTTGTCAGTAAATTTGATTTGCTCAAAGGATATTGGCAAGTTCCGTTGACTGAAGAGTCCAGAAGTGTCACGGCTTTCATAACGCCTGACGGTTTATTTCAATGCAAAATTATGCCTTTTGGTTTACGCAATGCTGCTAGTACGTTCCAACGACTTATGAATTTTGTAATCAGAGATGTAGAGAATTGTACAGTATATTTATGATGTGTGGTTGTGTATAGCAATTCTTGGTCAGAGCATCTAAAAACATATTCGATCTTTATTTTCAGCTTTGCTAAACGTACGGATTAGTAGTTAACTTGAAGAAGTGTGAGTTCGGTGAGGCAGAGATTACATATCTAGGCTATCAAGTTGGAAGTGGAAATATCTCTCCTAAAAAGAACAGCAATATTGAATCTATATTAAATTTAAGACTCCGGAAAATAAGAAGCAAATTAGACAGTTTCTTGGGATGTGTAGTTATTTTCAGACGGTTTGTTCCTAAATTTTCAGAATTACTGCACCTTTAACGAATCTTCTAGTAGTAGAATGTAATTTTAATTGGTCAGATTTGCTGAGAAATCATTTTTGCAATTGAAGAGTATTTTGTGTGCCAAACCTATTTTGCGCTCACTAGATTTTTCCAAACCATTCCAGATGATGGTAGATGCAAGCGACATTGGTATCGGAGCAGTGCTGATGCAGAAATACGATGACATTCTTTTTCCTGTTAGCTATTTTTCCAGAAAATTAAATCGCAGCCAGAGTAAATACAGCACGATCGAGAAGGAATGTTTAGCATTGATGTCAGCCATACAACATTTTGAAGTATATGTAAATTCAAGTCCTGCAGAGGTAGAGATATTCTCAGATCATAACCCTTTAAAGTATCTACATCAGTTCAACAATAAGAACAGACGTTTCATGCGATGGTCTCTAGTATTACAAGAATACAACATCAGTATCAAGCATGTGAAAGGAAAAGATAACGTAATAGCTGATGCCCTTTCACGTTCTTTTGTATAATTTTTTTTTTATATACCCGATTGTGACTTGTACTCTATGTGACTTCTTTTGTATATTCCTGTTTTTAAAAAGCACTACCCATGCTTTTTAAATTTGCGGTGGAGGTATTACAAGTTTGTTTATTTTCATTAATTTTGTTTATACTGTTTGGTTACGTTTATTCTTTTTGTTTTCCTTTTTTTTTATTACTATTCAAGAGAGGCAAACTGCTTGTTTGGTATCAAAAAGTAATTACCATGTACAGAATACCATTAGGTAGTTCAGCCAAAGTTACAGGGTTTAGCATATAGACCATTACAGCAGTCGATACCGAGAGCTAAACAAGAGAGGTTATCCTGACACTCGACCCAGAGTCACGAAGGAGAATGGACAAGGGAT
>NC_061109.1:24314961-24359961 GCF_015104395.2 Macrobrachium nipponense | reverse complement strand
GATAGAAGTCTATTGCCTTTCGAATTCAGTACATTTATTAGAACTTGAATAGACCCATCTTAGCTAAGCGGGCAATCGATTTCATTGTTTATGTATTTGACATAAAGTGACTAGAAGATTTTATATATATATATATATATATATATATATATATATATGTATATATATATATATATATATATATATATATATATATATATATATATGATAGATATATAGTATGTATATAGTGTGTGTGTGATATATATATATATATAGATATATAGTAGTGTATAGTGTGTGTGTGTGTGTGTGTACTTGTCAGTGAATTCTTAGCTCACAATGGGAATTAGGAAAATGATAACAGGAAAGTCTTATATATATATATATATATATATATATATATATATATATATATCTCGCTTTTTCATTTTTTCCTTAGGTGGCAAAAAACCTTTATTTATACATAGCATCACGTTTTATATACTTCGTGATCAAGTTATTCATATATATATATATATATATATATATATATATATATATATATATACATATACACACACACACACATATATATATATATTATATATATAATGTATATGATAATTATATAATTTATAGTTCACAATGAGACTCTAAAGAAAAGACTACGAGGAGGGTCTTCGCTGTAGGAGATCTTTGGGACCGAACGAAGGAAACCAACCCTTGGCTGAATGAACTCTCACGGTTGTAGTTTGTGTTTGCACTCGTGTTTGGAGGAAAGCCGCCTGCTTTCATGCATCGCAATCGTGTTTACAAACCCGACGGACGTTTGTGACTGCAACAAAGGAAACAAACCATGAAAATAGCGGCCTGGAATTCCGCTTTGAGGCCATTAGGAAGAAAGAAAAGAAGCCGGACCCTTCGCTCAGTGTAAACAGGCACTTGGCACATTCACGGCACTCTCTCTCTCTCTCTCTCTCTCTCTCTCTCTCTCTCTCTCTCTCTCTCTCATACACACTTGCACATACACACACACGCACGTACGTGGCACGTACGTTATATACTTCTAAATGAATCCTAAATTCTCTCTCTCTCTCTCTCTCTCTCTTCCAACCATGTTTTTTGTTCAGAAAACAACTGAAGGGTGTGATGGTGTCCCTTCGTTCGTATCATTAGACCTCAAGTAGTCCTTTCTGTACGTATTAGTGGGCCTTCTCTCGTAAGCAATAGTGATTGCTCTAATAAAGGTTGTCGGCTGTAGCTATGTATGTTAATCATCACTCGAAATCTCTGTTTACAATTTGGGATACAGTATGAATTTTGATTGAGCAGAGTGGTGTGTGTAACAAAGCATTTTGCTCTGGCTGTTTGTCTGACAGTGGAAAAGTCGAGAGTTCTTATGTGAAGTCACGTGTTTTATGAAGGGCGTGCGGACAGGTACCTGAGGATAAGTCAGTCTAGACCGAAGAAATTTCTCGAGTGCTGAGATCATCTTTGTTTATGTCATCAATCATGCATCGTGGCGCAATGATGTTATTTCATCCAGATTTTAAATAATGTTCAACAGTCAAATACTGCTGTCTTTGAGAGAGAGAGAGAGAGAGAGAGAGAGAGAGAGAGAGAGAGGAGAGCAGTAGCAATATGAGCAGTAATTGTTCATGGTAAGAGTGCCTTCAGTAGTTTCACAAGTGGCAGCCCAGTAGCAGATGAGATGCTTTCATGCTGCGCTGATGTAATTTGTTTAAATTAAACCCTGTTATCGTTAAACCGAAGAAATAACTTCTGCAATCATATGGCTCTACAGAGAGAGAGAGAGAGAGAATTGTTAATTCCGAAGGGAAATTTTGGTAGGCACATGCATAATGTCATCGACCGAGACTACGTTACGCCAACGTATAAGAGGAGCGTCTTCGGAAAAACAGAAGACATTCGCCGCGACCGTCGGCATTTCATTCTAATCTTGGAGCTCCGTATTATCATTTTCCTGTGGCAGTCTGCGGAACGCGGCTCGCCCGGGAGAGCATGAATAAAACATGTATCGGCCTCGAAATTGGTGATCCCCGTCGCGAGAAACCTTGCGAAGGTCGTGGCGAATGTGCGTGTGTGTGTGTGTGTTTGTGTGTGTGGAGGAGGCAATAGGCGGGAAGGGGGAGGGATGGGGGCTGTTGGAGAAGAAGGGGGAGGAGGAGGATTCCCCCTGAGGAGCTCGAGGGAGATGATGATGATATTATCGGGGGCACCGCCACCTGATGGAAGGAGACAGCAGAGTGTCGTCTTGCTGCCGCCCCCAGAGAGAAATGGAGACATCCATTTCGCGATCGGTGATTTGGGGGATACGCTGCCTCCAGGTAATTTCCCTTTGCTTCTCTTATTATGACAAGGACCGTTGTCATGATGGAGTCCCAACGAGAATTCGGCGGCAAAGGGGAAAGGGGTTAGAGTTGACATTTTTTCTTTTCTTTTTTTATTTCGGTCTCTACGTTCCAATTCGACGGCTTCTCAGAGACAGGGGTTCTCAAGTTTGTAGAGAAAACTGGATTAAATGCATTTTTCAGGTTATTATCTAGGGTTTATATACATACATACATATATATATATATATTATATATATATATATATATATATATATATATATATATATATATGAATAACTTGATCACGAAGTATATAAAACGTGATGCTATGTATAGATAAAGGTTTTTGCCACGGAGGAAAAAATGAAAGGCGAGAGAGCCAAGAACTTCTCGGTCTAGCACGACCCTTTACTAGACCAATGTTCTTGGCTCTCTCGCATTTCATTTTTTCTCCGTGGCAAAAACCTTTATTTATACATAGCATCACGTTTTATATACTTCGTGATCAAGTTATTCATATATATACATATATACATATATATATATATATTATATATATATAATATATATATATATATATATATATATATATATATAGTCGCATGTAAAAGCTGAAAAGGAAAACTTTATTGAAGGTGTTGTTGAAAAAGTAAACGTTTCACTAATGTTTTTGTTCTTTTTGAGGCGTAAGTAGTTAGTTGATTTGTGGAGGCGTTGACCACAGGAGGCGTGAGATCAATTTCGACAAATCGGTCAGTCAGTCACTCACCTTATTGACCAGCTTTTGCTCTCTACTCTGTTCCCCGTAGAGGGTTACTGCCGTCAGTGTACCTCAGATGGTGCACTGTAGGTATTATTAGAGGTTGTTTGCATCTCTTCGTCCCCCAGGTGCGCCTACTATTTAGCCTTTCACTTGACCTCCATTCCGCTGCCTTTCCTCAGTTTTGCTGTCCAACCACTCCAACCCGACTGTTAACTATCGGAAGCACTGAATCTGAAGGCTACAAGTGCCCGTGCTTGCCTCTGTATGCGGATTTTCATAAAGCAATGAATCTCACCACTGTCTTCGCACTGAGTGAAATCGGTTACTTTGAATTGGTCACGTCGATTCCGAAGAGGAAACTGTAACATTCTGTATCATGCTTGTAATCGGTCCGTCATTAAGGCCGATTTAGGACCGGAAAATAATATTGATTCCCGTTGGCATACGCGACTGGCCCCACGTCCAGAACAGTTTCCTGCTGAAGTGTTATCAAAGAAAACTCATCTGTGCTTACGAATGAGGAGAGGCGATCCTCACACTTTGGAGGGTAAACAAAGATGTGGAATTCGATCCGCACTCATCCACACAGAAGTGTGAGAAGTGTCTTGTACGCTCTCTTGCTTTCGTCTAGATAGCATAATGAGCCAGATGGCTTATTAACTTCAGTCAAAAGAGCTCCAGTGAAAGAATACAATACCCAACTTATGACAACTTTGGTTGCAATAAGCCCCCACAAGACTTGTTGTAATGATGGTAAGGTTACTGACCGGCCGGCAAATTAGCAACATTGTGGAATGAAAAATGAGGATTCCGATCACATTGAACCGGAAGTCGTTGGTAAATTACCTGCTGGACGGGAACGAGGAGTCTTTGCGTTTTGATGTTCACTGCTGCGTTTTCCAGAAATCCAGGCAGTTTGTTTCAGATTTCACTGACTGGAATACAGATTTATTTATTTCCGGAAGTGATACTTTTATATTTAATGAGTGTTTTCTGTAACCTACAGCAAGAACGACCCAGCTTGATTAAGTGTAATAAATTAATAACAAACTCTGCAATACATGTTATGATATTTATTGCAGACATTCAATAAACGAATGCATGTGGATGGAACCTATTCCATGAAATTGCGTGTATCTATTTTAGGAAGAAAAATCAAATATAAAAGATACATTGTGCCTGAAGTTCAATCGAAAAGGGCGCAGTAAACAGTATCTATAAGAAAAAAATTCTGTTTAATGAGGAGGATGCTCTTGTCTGTTCGTAAGTAGTGAATTCCCGTTTGAAACACAAGAAGAAAAAGCTATACGCATACCTAGCGCAGTGTTGATTAAACCTCTTTTTACTGAGTCAACATGAATGATGGGTAATGAGTGAGAATCAGAGGACCACTCGCCGTTGTTTATGTTTTCTGGATATGTTTTTTCTATCTGTCGCAACCCATTTTACTTATTTTATGGCCGCAACTGGGTCGAAACCCGTTGTTTGAAATTTTGCCTCTGGATCATGTAATCGCGTAGAACTGTGGGATTGATTGATTGATTGTGTCTATTAAACCTGGCGTTACAACATCTAGGTTATTGACACCGAAATAAATTTAAATAGAAAAAAAATAAATTTAAAATAAATTTCATATAAAAATATCTAAAAATATATGTATATGAATATATTTGTTCAAATATACAAATTCTTACATAGACAAGCTATGTATAATCTAAATTTTGTTGAGGAGGCCCGCCTCCCACATAAAGATCTATAACTGCTCTATTTTACAATCCTTTCCGAGAACTGTAGCTAGAATGAAATGAGGTACCTTCTCTGTCACGTCCCCAAGACAGGAACGTATGTCTCAAATTCCCAAGTCTGGGACATTGTGGGAGAAAACAAAATGCGGAATGAGTGAAGGAATGAGACAGAAGAGCCAGAAGGTGACAAATGAAGCCCAAAAACGTATCCAGAGGAAGAAAAGCCTGAAAAAATGAAAGGGACCAAATGAGACGAAGCATTGAAAAGGTCATCGTATAAGAGTATTATTCGACGTCTGAGTGAATGAATGGAGGTCATTTGCACACTGAAGGTAACTGTAAAAATAGAAACGTGTAACGATGTAATGGACGCCCCATTACTCAGAAGGTCGGGCAAACAAGGAAAATGCCGGGCTGACAGATGGCAGAAATGCAAAAAAATGGCAAGACATTTGTATTCCGGAATTACGAAAGCAATTACAATAAGGAAGGAGTGAACGGTGCCATACATCTTGAGATTCTGCCTCTGCCACTTAAGGAATTTTTTTTTTATTACTTAGCGGAAAAATATGTAGCAGAAAATTGGTAAGACTATTTTCAATTCTCCTGTCCTCGACGAGACGCATAAAAACAAAACAAAAAAACACATTTGATAATGTTTTTTACTGTTATATATCAAACATGTTCAAGTTGAAACGAAGCGTTGAATGTTATTGCAGATCATGCTCTCTGAATAGTGGCAAGGCGAAGAACAATTATTCTTGCTTTGTTCAAGTTATGGTTAACCGTTTGAGGGAGATCATCGTTGGAATGCCATACTTTCACTTAGCTTTCTTATATGGTCTTTCTGAATCCAAGTGAGATGTCACATGTCACTTCTCGGCAGGTTCTCTGTTCTTCTCGTCTGTTCATCCACAGGAACAGGAAAGCCTCCTCATGAAGTTGTCTTTGATGTTAGAGATGACCGATATTTTTTCTAAGCAGAGGACAAGGGATAAATAACATAGGGCCCTTAAGTAGCCCAGACCCCAGGAACGAATAAGACGAAAAGAAAGGAAGAATGTCGGGGAGTAACCATGGCGAAAGGTAAAACACAGAAGCAGTGGGAGAATTCTAAAGCCTTGCAGCAGAAGGTAGGAAGTAGTCAGTGAAGCGAGAAGGATTCTGAGTAAATGAGGGAATAGGTAGCCTGACGGGTGTTGATAGGCCGCCTGAGAGGAGAGAGAAGGAACCCTGCCCCTCAGTTCAGCAGAAGAGTGACCAAAACAGCAAGAAATATTTCAATGATATTTTGTCTCACTGTGATAGATCTCTTCATTAAGGAACTGCTGTATGTTTGCATTACTCTGAACTAATCATTTTTGTTACTCAATAAAAAAGAAACGTGTAGAATGAATTTCACTTCTATATGTTTGCATTACTCTGAAGCAATCAATTTTGTTTACTCAAAAAAAAAACAAAAGTTTAGATTGAATTTCATCTAGTTACACAAGTAATGATGACTTGTCCCTTCGAAAAGAGTTGGATCAGGTTATAGAGGTGACAGGCAGGTGAAGCGTGTGTTTTTGCTTGCTGCAATATGATGGTGGTACGTGCATGAGATATCATTAATGTTATGATTATCTTCCTCTCTCTCTCTCTCTCTCTCTCTCTCTCTCTCTCGTGGTACGTAATTGTTCATTATAATATGCACGCACTGTCTATAAATTTATTTCCATTATCAATATTGTTACTCTACTTTTAAAAGTAAAAGTAACTTTATTTCTGAACTGCCCCATACAGCCCTCCCTCCCGCCCGTTCCTCCGTGGTAACTGCGCGGTGAAAAAAGCGGAGTATGAATACGAACTCCAGTCCATGGAAGCTTTTGCGCGATAAGTCATTTATCAGGATTATTCTCATGAATGTTGGAAAGACCTTGACGTGTCAAAGAACGTTGCGGATGGGAGTGAAATGATTCTTCCGCGTATGAAACTCCATTCGGTGATGGAATAAACCTTTTTTGCTGTTGTCCTTTTGTTGCTTGCTGGTCTGCCTTTGTTTATTTATGTGTAAATGAACATTGGCCGAGAGAGAGATAAATAGAGACAGAGAAATCTCATTTGCGATCTGCACCATAAAACCTTCGATGATGAATTCTAATTGATTTTTTTTTTTCATACGGATTCAGACTTGGTTATAGAGAAAAGATATCAGCCTTGTTATATAAATGTAGTCTGTGCACCGAAGTGTTCTTTCCAGATACTTCAAAAGTATCAGTAGTCAAGAGAGAGAGAGAGAGAGAGAGAGAGAGAGAGAGAGAGAGAGAGAAAAGGGGGCGGGGGTTTGATTTCCCGCGAATGCTATCGCATCAGACAGACTTTTAAGCTCTTAACAGTTGAGGATTTGGCTGCCATGTTTTAACTTGACCCTGTATGACTTTACATATAAGCCCCATGTCCCGGGAAAGTAAAGCAGAAATTTATTTTATAAGGCTTATACAAAAGTTAATCTATGAAACTTATATCACATTTAATTCTTAAAGCTTATATGACCGTTGGCTTATAGGGTTTATATGAAAGTTAATTTATACAGCTTACATGAAAGTAATTCATAGTGCTATAAAGATTATATGAAACTAAGATAAAAAGCTTATATTAAAAGTTAATTTACAAAACTTACATGAATGTTGAATTATAGAGTTTATATGAAAGTTAATTTATAAAACTTACGTGAAGGTAATTTGTAAAGTTTTTATGAAAGTTGATTTTTACAGCTGATATAAAATCAAGATATAAAGGCTTAAATGAAAGTTAATTTATAAAGTTTATTTAATAATTCATTTATAATGCTCATATAAAGGTTAACTTATAAAACTTACATGAACGTTAACTTATAGAGCTTATATGGAAAATATTTTATAAAGCTTACGAAAGTTCATTTCTAAAGCTTACATGAGTCATTTTACAAAGCTTATAAGAAAGAGTATAAAGCTTATAAGAAAGTTAATTTACAAAGCTTATATGAAAGTTGATTTACAAAGCTTACAGGAAATTTAATTTATAAAGCTTATGTGAAATTAAGATATAAAGGTTAAATGAGAGTTAATTGATAAAGTTTATTGAAAGTTTATTTACAAAATTTATATGAGAGTTAATTTACAAAGCTTATATGAAGGTTAACTTATAACTTATGTGTCAGCCAGGTCCTCTGCGTCTACTGTGGATCTTATGGGGATTTTGGTGAAGAGATGACCATCTCTGATTATGCTCATTTCACTCTCAAATCATAGCAGATCTCCTTCATCATTATAATATTTTGCAGTATCGGCTAACCTTGGAGATCGCTCAGCTCCGGGTAATATGAGTCTGATCTCTCTCTCTCTCTCTCTCCAGTGTGCTGAATAACATTATTGTTTTAATCATCGCCTTTGTAGAGCTTTAAACGAACTTCACGTCGGACTAACAACCAACCGAGAAGCTATTTTTTATTTGAATCTGAGAACTCTTAAGGCTTGATTAATCTGCTGTGTATATTTCGGAGAAAAGCTTCTCGTTCATTCCAAATGTAGATTCTTCCTGAAGGGCCACTCAGTCCCACAGCCCTGACTTGATTGTCTTGGCCAGGAGATTGGCGTTTATTTAACGAGTCCGTGAGCCAGCCCAGAGCTTTGTGGGTAGTACTCCTGAGGCGGCTTTTTCCCTTTACTGCAGGTTTCTTTGTGGTCTTCATAGCACTATATTTCAACTGGCCTTATCAGATAAATGTTTTAATCAAATTTCATGGCACCTTTCTGTGTTTTCACTACTTCTTTGTTCCCGTAAAGATGTGGGGGAGAGAGAGGCCGGGTAGTGCCGTCAGGGCATTTCACACTGTGCACTGTTGCAATGACTGAAGGTTCTTTGCAGCGTACACTATTATTCTTTTTATACTGTACCTCCGTTCATGTTCTCTTTCTTCCATCTTACTTTCCACCTCGTGGAGCAATTGTTTCACAGTGCAACTCCGGGTTTCCTCCTGTTACACCTTTCAAATCTTATTTCCTCTCAATTTCAGCAGTGTGTGACCGCGTAGATCTTAGTGTGCTTGGGCTTTGGCCTGACTGTCACATACCACTCCATTCCACTAACTCCTATGGTCATTTGAAAAAATGGCCGATAACTGACCAAAACGAACATTGGAAAGACATGTCATGATAAAATGCTAGCAATACTAGATTGCCTTTCCAAAGTACTAACTTAGGATCAGCCACCTCGAGTGTATGTAAACAATCTACACGGTGAAAAGACAAACCGGCAATTCTACCCCCCCAAAAAAAAAACTCTCTCTCTCTCTCTCTCTCTCTGATGAACATCTTTGAATCCATCATGCCGATGTATCGGCTGAAAGGGGCAATCACGTATCCTGAATTTGAACTTTGTTCTAGATCGAAGCTTTAGTTCCAAACTCGGGTCCAACTTTCATGTTCATTACATATATCTTGAGCTTGAAGCCTGATCTTAATTGAACCAGTATCTTCTCTGATGTTTTTACAATTACTGATCACGTGGGGAAAGTCCTTGACTGGACTATTAAGTGGCCAATGAAAGTCAATTGGATTCAAATCACACATTGACGTGGTCCTGATATCACGGTCAGTAGATCACGGTGACCTTATGCGGACTGGCAGCACAAAGAGCGAGCTTCTCCCTAACGATATTGTCGTTCATTGTTGCAGTGATGATGGTCATGAACATCGGGGAAACCGTGTACTGCATCGTAACTGTGCCACTATAATGTCACCTAGACCGACAATGAAACGGGAACCCCTATAAGTATGTGTACACCATTTTATGCCAATCACCCGAGACTGGGCCGTCCTTTGGCAGCGCCACCTGAGCGAGTCAGTTTAAACTTCATGTGTAAACTCATTTTTTATCCTCTTCGGTTTGTGCACAATATAATAAACAACCCTAAATATCATTCAGGATAAATTTATAAATCTTTGAAATTCAGAATGCTGTGCTCATATGGTATGGATGCACTCTTTCGGGTTGATCTTCATATTGCAGGAAAATTTTTCATTGCATCATTTTTTTTTATCGGTCTTTGCACTTCATTCCAATATATCAAGAAGCCTTACTGTGTCACCCGAATGTTCAGGGGAAACATTGACAGCGGCCCGGGTTATGTTAATTAAGTCTCTCCCTCCTCCCTCCCTCCCTCCCTCGGCCCCTATCTGGTTAAGAGCGTTATGTAAGGTAAATAACATATATCTCACATCATTATACCTGAACTGCAGATACACCAGTGATTATGGAAGACGACTTCGTAAACATCATAAAAGACTGATATGTCCAGATCGTATTGTCCTGTAAGTGAAGGTGCTCAGCCTATATAATAGAGGAATAAGAACACTTCAGTCTGATTCCGGGCCCAGAAAGAAACGGCGTTGCCTGCCATAGTTTACTTAAACCTTTGGTCGTAGTTGCTATAAATGGTGCCTTGAGAACAATCCACGTAGTCGCTGGTTTTATTTCAACAAATCGTGACGTTGTCAGATATACTGGACAGAGTTTATGGTATTAATTTCTTTTATCGTATTTCATTCGATCAATTTTTTTTTTTTTTTTTTTTTTGTGCATGATCAGTGCTATTTTCCGACGCACATGAAAATCAGGCCAGTACCCAGTGATTTTTAGGGGGGTGCCTTTTTTCCCTTCTCTTCTATAAATGTCATTGCATGTATAGGTATATACTAGATGAAATACTTGAAAATGTTATTTTAGTTATATTAAGAAGAAAAATTGGGTATACGGTCTATGCCCTTCTTCCCGATTAGATGTCATTCAAAGTACTGACTTTGGTAAACAGACTTTTACTTATAATGTTGAAAGTTTGCACTGAAATTCAAGAATATTTCTTCAGTTTTATCGATTGATTCATTTATTATGTTAACAATAACATGCATATTTCTTTATTAGTTGTTATGTTATATACTATGACTTCACAAAAAACAATAACTGTTTATTACTTTGTGAGTACAGTTCAATGAAAAGGAGTCATAGAAAATATGGACTTCCAGAAACTTGGGGGAGGGGTCGTTCTACCCCCCGACCCCACCTCGGTACGGGCCTGAAAATCATTCAATTACTTCACAATTAACAACTGTAACCGCCTCCTCAGTTCATCGGTAATGTAACTCTCTCTCTCTCTCTCTCTCTCTCTCTCTCTCTCTCTCTCTCTCTCTCTCTCTCTCTCGATTTGATCCCTCTTTTAGGATCCGCTTGGAAGTACAAAGCCTCGAACCCGAAATGAAGGGCGCCCGAAGTAGAAACCCCATTTTCCTGTGATGAGATTCGAACTCACGCGCGATGGGTTGGCCGGGGTTGAGCTAACCCACTCTACTGGAGGTTGGGCTCTGTCTTCATTTGTTATTCATTTTGCATACAAGACTTCGTATCCAAATGTTGTTAAGAAATCTAGACGTTAAAAGTCACTGTCGCCATGATTATATATATATATATATATATATATATATATATATATATATATATATATATATATATATATATATATATATATATATATATGCATAAAGATAAATATAGACAATTTAGAAATAAGTCATTTGTACACGATGTGACTTTTTACATTCAGAAGTACCTAAACTTGAGGCCAAGGTTCGAATCTTACTTGGGCAGATGTATTTATCACTTATAATTCCATCTGGGCGTAAGTTATTACCAAGGTGCAGTGAATTCAGTATTAAGTAATGTTTGTAGCTAAATTTATATGAATACCCACATACACATATATATTTCATACGTGTGTGTGCGTGGATGTGTATAAAGGTATAGGTATGATATATATCTATATATATAATTATAATATATATACATATATATTAATATATATATTATATATCTATATATTATATATATATAATATATCTATATATAATATATATATATATATATATATCACATTACCTCAGGTTTAAACTAAGAGCCTTATTTTTCACCTATGGTAATGAATGATAAATGAATCACGTGCTCAATATATTATATACTTGTGTGCGTGTGTGTACATACACACATGATTTCCGGTTAAAGATTATGTCAATAAAAGGAATTTCCGAAATAAGGACAAGAAGAAGAAGAGCGCGCCAGACAGGCGTTGTCAAAGCAAAGTGCCGCCGGGTCGTTCACGGGCTTCTTTGATGGAATACTCGAAAGCATGACTTATCACCTGCACATCGGACCCGCGTGAAGAAACATGGATGCTTCCTGGACTTCCAAAAACTATTTGACGGGAATTAAAGAAAAAAAGAGAATCACGGTAAGAGAAGCAAAGGTTACCGCATAGAATCCGGTAAAAGAAAAAAAAAAGTTTTTTAGTTAATACGTTGATGACTACATCCATTTCAGGGACAGCGAGTCATCGTTTTTCTCGAATGGTACCTTGACACAGAGTGTGAGACGCGTCCCGCTCATTTTTGGTAATGTAGTTCATTGTCAAATGGTGTTAGTTAAGGCGTTTACTCTTGACTTACATTGTGTTGTCAAGCATCGCCAACCTATGCATTCAAACGTCCTTTATCCCTTCCCGTTCATCCCTCCCTCTCCCCTCCCTCCCCGCCTCAACCCACTTTGCTGTCCTTGTCTCCGCCACCCATCCCCCCTATCCTGTCTACTATATTGAGTAATGCTAGATGTCATAAATATGTTGTTTTTGTTGATTCTGTGTTCAATTAATTATTGTTATTGAATTTTCTTAAGTTAATATAAATGGGAGTAGGCTAAAGAGCTTATGGACTTTACCCTGTGTAATGTACCTACTATCACTCTCTAAAGGCCCCCATACACTGCACGATTGTCTGACCGACTGTCTGTATCGTTCGCAAAAACACTGTGTGAATGCAAAAATGGGCGAAGTTTCGTGTCTGAACGATCTCAGCGGGAATCTGTCACGACCAGGTTGCTGGCTTGCGACTTCAGTCTGTCACACACAGATCGTTCAATGTGAGGGTTTGTCTATCGCGCGCGTCTCTTCTAGAGATGATGCCATGTCTTCTCGAATCAAAATCTTTGTTCAAACTGAAATCGGTGCGGAGATCGATCATACTGTCTGAATAGTGTGTGGTGTGT
The DNA here is from genome assembly GCF_015104395.2 of Macrobrachium nipponense. Classification (NCBI taxonomy): domain Eukaryota; kingdom Metazoa; phylum Arthropoda; class Malacostraca; order Decapoda; family Palaemonidae; genus Macrobrachium; species Macrobrachium nipponense. The sequence goes on along the minus strand of NC_061109.1, from coordinate 24,347,032 downwards.
GTTTGTCGATAATGACAATTGTTCAGACAGTCGTTCAGTGTATGGGGGCCTTAAGTCTTAAATCCTTTACCCCTCGTATCGACGCGTTGACTATGAGCAGGTAATATAAGATGACTAAAATTAAAACACAGTTTAACCTACAACCCAGTATGCAATTAATACTGCTTTCGCCTTAATTCCCATGACGTCTGTAACGCAATCATATGGCCGCTGTGGGCAGAATACATGTAGAAACATGCCCCCCCCACCAAAAAAAAAAAAATAAAGTAATAATATTCTTAATCTTGTTAATCAGTCGTAAAAAATGAACGAATGTCACAATTTTTTATTTTATAAATATATATTTTGCATAGATAAAGACCTCATTACTAAAGCGTGTGTAGCAATTATTGATTGGATAATGGTGAGACACACACACACACACACACACACACACACACACATATATATATATATATATGTGTGTGTGTGTGTGTTGTGTGTGTGTGTGTGTGTGTGTGCGTGTGCGTGTGTGAGTACACGTAAAGCTACAATTGTCCTTTAATATCCAATTCGCTCTAACTCGGAATTAATATATTTTCATAAATGTTAACCGAAGGGGAATTTTTTAGTTGATAATAATTTCGTCCTCTCCTGGATTCGAACCAGCGCACAGAGGAGAAATCGGGACTTTGGTCGGTAACTCACTGAAGTCTTCAATTCTCCTCTGTGCTGGTTCGAATCCACAAGAGGACGAAATTATTATCACCCAAAAAATTCCCCTCCTGTTAACATTTATGAAAATATATCAATTCCGAGTTAGAGCGAATTGGATATTAAAAAGGACATGTGTAGCTTAAGGCATATGAATCACGGTAAGATGATAAAAATTCATATTCATATATATATATCTATATATATATATATATATATATATATATATATATATATATATATATATATATATATACTTCAAGAGCGAGATAGAGACAAAGTCATAGATAATACGATAGAGAGATAGATACATTGACTGGCCAATATGCGTGTGCTTTTTGCGTGTGAGGGTGTTATGAAGATTCACTTACCTATTCACTGTCATTTTCATTCACTGTCATTTTCCTCCATTTTGTGTATGAGGCAGTCGACAGACAACCCCTTATCATTGCGGTATTACCTGACACCCCAAAAGGATACTATTAACCAAAGCTAAGAGATAGAAGTCTGCTCACTTACCCCCAAAATCCCCCGAGTAGGCGGGGCTCTGTCTCCCTCCTTATTGCGTCATCAGGTGAATTGCCGTGATGAGTAGGTAGACCTCTAAGGCCCTGTCCACATTATAGTGGGCAAACACTGTTCCCATAACCCATTCCACACTATACTGACCGTGACCGACCGAATATGTAGCCAGAACGATGAGATTGCCTGGTAACACTGCTTCAGAAGCGGAAGCAAATATAAACAGCTGGAAGTGCCCGACCGGCATGCCTGCTAGTGTGGACAGGCCATAAAGGTGTGTCCACATGGTCGAACAATGTCCGACGGACAAACACTGTTACCAATTAACAATTGTCTGCCGCTCTTTGCCTTGTGAGCAGAGGGAAAATAGTGGTATACAACCTCATCTAGTACCACTGTTTATTGCCAGATATACTTCCATTGTTTCAACGTTTATAACGAAATCCTTCTTCGCCTGTGATATGGTAACATTGTTTGTCCTTCGGACATTGTTCGACCTTGTGGACGCACCTTTAGATACATCATCACCTAAGTAGTCACTCCAGGTGAGAGACGACTCCACCCATCTGGGTAGACCTTGTCTCTCTTGGGCTTGCTATTAACAGAAAAGGTTGGGGAAATCAACTATATTATGGTCGTTACGGCAAACCTTCTTACGAACTCTCCAATTATCCGCTGTTATTGAAACATATTAGGGAAAACGGGATTTTATTGCATTTTGTAAATTAAAGCGAGGTATTTGGAGGATAGATGAGAAAAATAGTGATAACGAAGGAGTGAGAAAGAGGGAGGGAGGGGAGAGGGAAGGGAATGGATGGGGGATATCGGGCGTTCGCCTCTGTAGTTTAGTCCTGCTTACTCATTTGACTTTGTCTTTAAAAGGCAAGAGCAAGCACCTTAACTAACATCATTTGACAATGCACCAGTATATTACCAAATATTAGCGGATGTCTCGTACACTGTGCAAAAATGTCATTTCGATTGGATAATTAGTTTGAAAGATATCTGAGAAAAGCGATGACTCAGTCCCTGAAATGGGTAGTAAGTGCCTATACAGTTCAAAAGCTACCTGAGAGAATTTAGTTACACAAACTATTTTACTTCGTCTTCCTTAATCAAAAGGCCTTCGTATTTTCTGTTCCTTTTTACTTGGGAAGGTTTTGTTTCATTTTGATATACAGGTCAAATGAAGGCGATCTCACGCGATGAACTAGTCCTCGATGCAGTGATATTCTTAGATTCGTTTTTTACTAAAAATGAAAATCATGAACAATGTGATTAATAATCAAAATTCAGCAGGTCATAACTGGAAAAGACTGGTATCGCAGAACTGAAAAATCACGTTGAAATGTACTTCTGGATACGGCACATGAAGATCGTACGCGAGAGACGAAACAGCCGAACCGCCCATAGTAATAGTAGACACCGGGCCAAGAAATGAGACGACCTCCTTTCGTTTCTTGTTTTCAAAAGTCTGTAGAGGTGTGTGAGTTTGGGTGTGTGTGCTTGTTCGCGAGTGTTGGTTGGCGCCTATTAAGTGGGTATTTTGAGGTAAGAGATAAAGGAAGATGAAAGAGGCTGTTATACGTAATTAATATGCGTGTCTGGACTGATAGATAAATTAACACGCCTTTGAAGATACCCCTAAAGATAGACAATAGGGGGATAACGGTGAACTACTAATCAGGGCGAAGTGTGCATGAAATATCACTCGTCTGTTTTTGTTGCCAGCTGATAGATGCTGATAAAAAGAGGTTCTATCTATTAGAAGCTAACCTACTTTACATAATGGGTGATGTTCCAAGGATATGTCAGCCCGTTGTAACAGATATTTATGGAAGGCTGGAGCGTATCTATGTTTTTATATTCGTCTGTCCATCAGGAATCATAGGAAACAAGTGCCTAGGATTATAAGTGTATATGTGTTACAGTAAGATTGTGAAACCAAGGATTACATGAAATTCCGGGAATTTTCAGGAAATTCGCGAAATCACCAATTCACTCAGGGACAATTGATCCCCGAGGGGCCAGTACTAAAAACAGCGAAACGGTGATTTATCTACACTTGTTTCATCGTGTTTAGTACCAGCCCCTCGGAGATAAAATGTGTTTCGCGTGTTTAGTACCAGCCCCTCGGGGATCAAATGTTTCGCGTGTTAAGTACCAGCCCCTCGGAGATGAAATGTGTTTCGCGTGTTTAGTACCAGCCCCTCGGAGATAAAATGTGTTTCGCGTGTTTAGTACCAGCCCCTCGGAGATAAAATGTGTTTCGCGTGTTTAGTATCAGCCCCTCGGAGATAAAATGTGTTTCGCGTGTTTAGTACCAGCCCCTCGGAGATAAAATGTGTTTCGCGTGTTTAGTACCAGCCCCTCGAGGATAAAATGTTTCGCGTGTTTGGTACCAGCCCCTCGGGGATCAAATGTGTTTCGCGTGTTTAGTACCAGCCCCTCGGAGATAAAATGTGTTTCACGTGTTTAATACCAGCCCCTCGGGGATCAAATGCACTTAAGGACCACTTGTGTACTACCCGCTATCGTATATAATTCATATAAAAATTGACTGTAAATAGGCCTAGATGATATTGCTCATTCCATTACGATAGAAATAACGCTAGTACCCAAATGAAGTAATTAACAGGTGTTTCGTTTTTCACTGTTCTTCATGTAATAGGGAAGAGTTTTCCTTTATTTTGAGTTTGATGAGATGAATTCAGACCTCTGATCAAAACGTGGGTGAAATTTGAGGTGGTCAGAGCGAGAAAATGACTAGTTTTAACATTTCTGAAAAGGGACAGATTCCTGAAAGACAAATCCCGCGACCCGTGGGTGTTCGGCCCAGAGTTTCATCCGTTTTTAACGGCTGGAATCGCCGATATTTAGAGGCGCAAGATCCCAAAAAGACATGAAAGCTATCTGAAATTGCTCTTCTCTCTTTTGTCGGCAGGAGTGGAGGTAAAGTAAAGTCGTCTCTTTTAATGTTTCGGACATCGTGAATGGAACATTTGTTTCCAATTGACAGTAAAGTAGTAGACGTCGTTACTTCTGGCATAAACCAAATCTTTCTCTTTCTTTCTTTCCCAAGAACGACTTACGGTAGTGAAATTCATAGAATTATCTTGGTGTCACCAATAGGAACGATCTTGATGTCGGATAGGTACAGGCAGAGTCAAAGTAATAGGGTCTGCTTAACTCGGCAGTGGGGGCGGAGGTAATACTGTGACGTCAGAAGAGTAACACTGCCCGTGCGTCTCCATTGAATTACTTAAAGAACCTTTAGTTTTTATACATTCAATCCATATCGCATGGTTTTTTTTTTATAAAATTTTGACAGAATCTGTAAAGAGGTCACATGTTTGATGTTTTTTAATACCCATTCAAAGTATATAGGGTCTGCTCAACTCGGCAGTGGGGGCGGAGCTAATACTGTGACGTCACAAGAGTAACACTTCGGTGCTTCTCCATTGAATTACTTAAAGAACCTTTAGTTTTTATACATTTAATCCATTTCGCATGGTGTTTTTGATAAAATCTTGATAAAATCTGTAAAGAGGTCACATGCTTCATGTTTTTTAGTACCCTTTCTCTCATTTAGTCACCAAGCCTTGTTTTATAGCACATAAAATATACCAGTTTGAACACACATAGCTACTCCAGCTTTCTTCATATATTTATTCTTTACTTATTTATTTACTTACCTATATACTGGTTTGCTGTAGTCTCTTCAAGTCCATTTTTTATAACATGACAACTCTCTCTCTCTCTCTCTCTCTCTCTCTCTCTCTCTCTCTCTCTCTCTCTCTCTCTCTCTCTCTCTCTCTCTCTCTCTCTCTCTCTCTCAGGTAGTAATATTATCAAGATTTTAAATAATTCTTAAGAAATGTATTTAGTTCTGTCACTGTGTTCATACCTCACTTTGAAAAGCAACTTTTTTTTATGCTAAAGGTTAGAATGATAGATTAATTATATTTTCCAAATCTTCTTAAGAATACTTATTGTTATGCAATAAATACAAAGAAAATGTGGATACAGGCAGTGTAAAAAATGGCAGTTGCATTTGCACGACTTGACCTCATAAAAGAAAACAATATCAAAAGTATAAGAATTACATCATATACGATAAAAGGTATCAAAGGAATAAATGATGAAGAAAATGATACAGGAAACATATCCAGCAAATTTCTCATTAGCACTTCATATCACAAATATACTTCCGAACACATAAGTTTACATATAACACAAACTGTATACATAAAGATATTAATTATGCATACCTCAAACAATTATAATATTTTCGAAAAAAAGTACAAAGAGTTATTCGTCAGTCTGGATGGATGTATCTGATGACGTTTCACAAGGGGCGGGGCTAGATTTCAGATCTCCCACGAACGCTTAATTTTTCATAATTTTTGCGTGCGTAGATAATATTTTCTGTGCGCGATTATGGGTTTGAAAGTAATTGTAATTATAATGTGTCATATACCAATTGAAAGGGTATTCTTTGTACTTTTACATGGTATATGGCAAAATGTAATAAGATGAAAAATTATGTAAGAAAAATGTGGTAAATATTTACATAAAATTTAAAAATTTTGGTCCGTCTTTGACCTAGTATTCCTCGAAAAATTCTGAGAACACTTATCAATTTTATGTATGAATTATATAGTAAATTTTATCAGCTTTCCAATCCATCTTTTAGTTTCTTTCTATCATCATTCCTTAGTCAGTTACGCTACGAAACGTGAATGTATGTAGGTTGACGGATGAAGTAATTGCACATTTTTGTGTGCGTAGATCATTTTTTCTGTGCGCGCTTGTGGGTTTGAAATTAATCGTAATTGTAATGTGCTATATATCATTTGAAAGAGAATTCTTTGTACTTTAACGTAGTATACGGCCTTGCTTTGAATACCTTCCAAGCATGACCAGAAGACGAGCGAAAAGCCAACGAGTGTGAGTGTGAGTGGAGAGGAGAGGAGAGGTCGGGCAGAATAGAAACGCGTTTGACAGGCGACTGGCATACTGTGGCTTCAGCTGCTCAACAGGACAATGCTGATTTTGTAGAAGAGGAAGCTGAGAGCGAAGGAGATGCTTGTTACCGAATATGAGATTAAGAAGCTGAACTCTGGAGATGAGTTACATAATTCGTTTGCTACTGACTGTACAAGAGAAGATAATGAGTCGGTTAAGGATCTACGGTAATTTGTGGAAATGCAGACAAACAAACAAAATAAACTGGTGATGACAAAACTAAAGTACGTCAAAGTTAGTATAACGGGATAAAGGATTTAAGAAGAGTACAAACTAATGATTTCAATGATGTAAATAATGAGGACACACAAAGAGAACCATGACAATAACTGCAAACGGAATAAAAAAAAAAAACAAGTGGACTGAAATGAAAGTGAGAGGAAATATTTGTATGTGAAGGTAAATGATCCCTTTCGGGTGAAAGAGTTTTTAAAACACAAGAGGCTGATTTAGCAGAGTGAGTTTTAATGGGGTTATAGAGAGTTGTGAATAAGCCTGAGCACTGAGGAGAGCCAGAGTGGAAATCCTCAAGTGTTGACAGCGAGAGAAGCGGAGTTTGGAAATGTCAGGAAATTCTTGGCGGAAAACTGACATGGCGGATATAATTATCACATCCGCGTAATTCACGTAAATTATTCGAGCTACAAATATCCTTTAATATCTCATTCACTCTACCTCGGAATTAATATATTTTCATATATGTAAACCGAACGGGAATTTTTTATTTGATAATAATTTCGTACTCTCGTGGGTTCGAACCAGCGCCCAGTGGACAGAGAAGAATTCAGGACTTCAGTGACATTACCGATTCGGCTAACAAATGAGGTTATAAGTTTATACTGACTCCGACGGTGATATATATTAATTCCGAGGTAGAGCAAATTAGGTATTAAAGGACATTTGTATTTCGAATAATGTATATGAATCACGGTGATGCGATAATTCATAATATGGCTACGTGCAGCAAACGTTCGAATTTGTTAACATGGTTGAGTGGGTTGAATATCGATTCTAATTACGAACACCCGAGTTCGACGGTGATTTGTAAGGTTGAAGTCGGTATAAACTTATAATTTAACTTGTTAGCCAAATCGATAACGTCACTTAAGTCCTGATTTCTTCTCTGTCCACTGGGCGGTGGTTCGAGCCCACGAGAGGACGAAATTATTATCAACTAAACATTTCCCCTCGGGTTCACATATATGAAAATATATTAATTCCGAGGTAGAGTGAATTAGATATCAAATGACATTTGTAACTCGAATAATGTATATATATTATTTATATACGTGTTTTTTCCACCAAAAGTGTGTTTGATTTCAGTTTTCTTGTTAGTATCCTATTTAGCTCAAATAAGAAACAGAAAGTTGCCATTGAGTGAATGAATAAGATGATTTTTAGTCTTCCATTACAACTTCATTTTTAGCTCTCTACACCAATTATACTGGACACGGATACACCGCTTCTTTGTCGATTTTAAATGTGATTATAAATGATATTTTGTCACTGTTTATTTATGATTGTTGTGTTGCTTACGACTTATTTTAATTCAAATTATACATGAAATTAAAGAAAAGAAATATCTAATAACTAGGAAGAGGTTATGGATCAGAAAGCTCCTGTAAAGGATACCAGATGTGTTGCCAGGCCAATTAGAAGCCGTCCAGGATGTGCTAAGAATGAGAGGAATAGAAAACGTTCCAAAGAGTCCGTGGAATTGGAAATAGATGTGAGAACATTCATACCCTCTTCATCAAATAACCTGTCGTCCTCTATTCTTCTCATACTACTCAACCATCTCAGAATACTTTGGTTATCATCCAGCATCCACATTTCACTGCCATTAAGGAGAGTTGACTCAACAGCCCTCGTACAACAGCCTAACTAGGCTTACTATCTATGTACCCAAATATATATATATATATATATATATAATATATATATATATATATATATATATATATATATATATATAGAGTGTGTCTTGGTCAAATATTACTACTTCACCACACCAATAAGAGTTCTGAGGTAATTCAGTACCTGGTTGAGTGGTAAGCGGTTTATTTATTTATTTATTTTTTTTAATTCAATTGCGCTTTAATTGACCTCAAGGAACTATGTACCTGGTATTTAGCCCTCAGTGATGGGCCGTAACGAGGGTGGAGAAAAATACAGGGCCAGAAACTTCACTCTAAAGGATTCGCCGAGAAAAGAAAGGGCTAGAATCTATAGGTAGTATTTCTCGTAATCTTCGGGAACACGGGATCCATACGATAGCCTACATGGAGTGTTTGACTTTGATGTGCAGGCACGAGTGAAGGGTATTTCTTACTGAATGGTTTCAGTTGGCGCCTCCTAACTTGGTCAGGAAATCGGATATGAATATGAAATTCCGGTTTAGACCAGCCCGGGCATTATCACGTGGGTTTTAGCGCTTTGCTTCTCTGGTTTTTAAAAGATTCAGGAGTATTTCATGTTGAAACTAGCAGACAAAAAAAGAAGAGGATTTATAATGCCTTTGTGATTCCTTGATTATTTCATATATAATGAAATTATATATGCTATTAAAAACAACGGGTACTAAAGTTAATTTTATTTCCCATTGTTCCCAAATACATATTTTTCTTGGAATATCTATAGTTTGAGACAACTTCCGTTCTTTGTTAAAAGCGAACATCTTTATATTACGTGAAGGACTCCGTTGTCGCGTGTTGTTACTTTATCAGCTGACAAATTCGTTATGTATTTTTGCAGCCAAACAGTGATATTGTTTGCTTTGGCCGTTTTGATTCCACTTAATAAAGCTGACTTTGTCCTAAGAATGCCCGACGACTCAGCGAGTGTCCCCCTCCATTTCCTGACGAACGCTTGAATCTCATCCCGTTTTAGTTCTTCCTGAATCATCAACTTTCGCTCTCCAAAGGCCTCTTCCTTCCTTCGTGGGTAGCCCAACCTTTCATCCTTCCTTGATATTGCTCATTCACGCCTGGGCTACGAAGGGGCATGAGGTTGCCCATCGAATCGGACTCCCTTCTCGAAGAAATAAGTGAAATCGGTTTGAATCTTTGGTTTTTCAACGCGTCAGTCAGTAACGCCGACCAAGGTCTTCGTGGCGTCATTGACCAGCTGCATTCGTTGTCGATCATCCTCAGTCAGGCAGTTGAGGTCTGTCCACACTATCAGTTATGTGATGCATGTCTGTCCTCTGGGGAGTGATTGATGGTCGCTGTAACAATATCCTTGGCGTCAAGAGGACGTACGTCGGCCTTGTCGATTTCCTGATTATGTCTAAAGTGTCACATTATCTTCATCTTTCTTCTGATATCAAGAATTTGTGATAATCATCACAGTCTGCAATGGGAGAGAATATGTCGATTTACCTCAGTGTTGTCGTTCATACTTGCTTTGGAAAGATATTCGTAGTCGTCACCACGTTTGTTAAACAATAGGTTACTTAAGAAAGGTCTTGCATGCTAATGAGAGCAAGACAGTCCTCTGAAGACTGTGTATATATATATATATTATATATATATATATATATATATATATATATATATATATATATATATTCATTAGAGAAATGCAGCTCGGACCCTGTTTTTTTTAATTAACCTGCTAATTCAAAGGGTCAAAAATGTTTGCTTGATACCGGAAACTATCCGTGAATGTAATAAGACTAGCCCGTCCCCCTGAAAAAATATGCTGCGGGCGCCTATGTCCATAATCAGGTCAAAAAGATATGGACTTGAAGCGGACCCTGGATATTCCCTGTATATATATATATATATATATATATATATATATATATATATATATATATATATATATATATATATAATCTACTGGGCACTTTTTACTGGATACTCAAGTACTAATTGTAAGCGTTTCCAAAAGGTGTGAAGACTATGAGAAGCTAAGATGGCATAGTTAAATATCTATATATACGTATATATATATATATATATATATATATATATATATATATATATATATATATATATATATATATTTATATACTACTGGTCACTGTTTATCGGATACTCAAGTACTAATTGTAAGCGTTTCCAAAAGGTGTGAAGACTTTGAGAAGCTAAGATGGCTATAGATATACGTATATATTTATGTATATATAATATATATATATATATATATATATATATATATATATATATATATATATATATATATAATTAGAGAACGAAATGCATAGCAGATATCACTAGACTCTCATGATTGCTTGTGACAACTTCTTCTCTCAGAAAAGGCACCAAAAACAGCTGCACGCACATAAGTAATATTTTGATCTTGGCTTCCACAGGCGCCCCCTGTCATACATCATCCTGTGGGGAGGATCCCCCTACTTGATTTACCTTGCCAATGTGCGCCGGTGCTCCGGTTTCTCGGTTATCCATCAACATCCATCTGGAGAGGATTGAAATAGGAAGGGTTGGATATAGTACATACATAGGGAGAGAGAGAGAGAGAGAGAGAGACCATAGTCCTAATTTTTGCATATCCGACATGTATTGATGTAATTAGAAAAATCGTTTTCTTATAAGGTACCAGTTTACTTTTCATTAGTGCAAGTTACTATCATTTTACCTTTGAATTGGTTTTGGTATGACCGACAGACGGACAGCTGTCTTCTCAAAGTCAACAAACCAGCTTGATCTAATCTCGCAATGGAACTTGCTTCCATTCGTTCTTATGTTCATTATTGCAAGTCATTACAGTTTCGTCTTAAAAATGCTTAGGGAAAATGCAAGTGTTCACTTCATATCGATGCTTTTACCTCATTTCCTTTAAAGTGTTGATTGACAGTCGAAGTCATTGACGTGTGATAACGCAATATCAGTTCGTCGTAAACTGTTTTCGCTTTTGTAGTGAAATGGGTTTTACCTGCAGTTGCAGCAGATAAATGCAATCTGGAACCATCATTACTCTGTATCTAAAATCTTACTGTGATTTTCTGTTTGTTATCATCTCGCATTTCCTCCAAAACACTTCTGGTATCTTGTGATTAGTTTTGCATGCTTTAGGACTAATGGTATATATTTGGCTGTATGTAATTCCTATGTTTTTAGCGTTGTCCTTGTTACAAATTATGACTGATTATTTTCGTTCTTTACATTTACAGAGTTGTTGTAAATTCCTTTCTGTATAGGGTTCTTGTGTGGATTTCAGATAGTCACATAGTACTTAGGTACAGTATTTTGGTTCCTTTTTGTTCCGTTTGGTATCCATGTCAACCTTACTTTCATGTGTAAGATCCACTAGGTTATTTGGCAAGTGAAATCTCAATGAAATTCTTTACTGTGCATATTACTTTGAAGTTGTTGCATTTTCCACTTTAGCTGGATGGTTTTCTTTTTTCATAGAATCATGGCGATCGTTTTTTATTGTTTTGAATGGGTGTATGTATATATATATATATATATATATATATATATATATATAATATATATATATATATATATATATATATATATATATGGTGGTGTGGCCCTACCCATACGGTTCAGGACTTAGGGCGTGAAAGTTCCTTTCCCTTGCTATCATCACCGTACCGTCATGAGTGAGCCGGGTGACCAGCTACCCATCTATTACGCTGGACGAATCGACCGACAGACACTGGCGATGGGCCATGAGCCACTGACATTAAAATTAAGAGGGCTCTCCTCCGCCGGCCCATTCATCATCCGTGTACACACATGGCTCTCCTACGCCCGTTGAATATTCTACACAGCGAGTCCGCACTGTTAACGGAGCGTCATTAAAACACGTTTCACAAATGAGATGAATCTCAAGTTGACCTTGATGAGGTCAAGCTACATTTAAATGAGAGTTGCTGATACTGGAAGCAGTTATAACTCACTCGGACGGGAAGTTTTCTCCGTGTTCTGGTCAAGCAGCAAACTCATCTGCTTGCGAAATTAAAATCACCGCAATGTATTACGTAAGTGACAGGTATTCACGTCATGTTGAAGCGTTGCTGTATTTTCATTATGTACAGCTTTCACCTCGTAGATGTAACTCGAGCTTTCGTTATTTCTTTTTTTAATTTTCGAAGAATCAAATGTGGTACCCCAGTAAGTGTAGAAGGGAAAATGCATTAAATATAAGTGTATTCACTAGCAACATTTTCTTCGTAATGGGAAACATTTCTTTCAGGATCTATTTTGATCAATTACTCAATCATTATCAGAATAGTACCTACGTCTTCGACATTAATTAAGTCAGTTTGGAATTACTTGTGTCGTACCTGAAAAGGGCGTTTTATTCTTGGGCTCTTTATGAAGTCTAATCAAGAGACAGTTGCTAAAGTCAATCAAAAGACAATTGATAAAGTCAATCAAGAGACAGTAATAAAATCTAATCATGAGACAATAGATAAAGTCTAATCAAGAGACAGTTGATAAAGTCAATCAAGAGACAATTGATAAAGTCATTCAAGAGACAATAGATAAAATCTAAACATGAGACAATAGATAAAGTCTAGTCAAGAGACAATATAGAAAGTCTAATGAGACAATGTAGAAAGTCTGATCAAGAGATGATAGATAAAGTTTAATCTAGAGACAATATATAAAGTCTAATCAAAAGACAATTAATAAAATCTAATCAAGAGACAGTAGATAAAACCTAATTATGGGATAATAGATAAAATCTAATCAAGAGACAATATATAAAATCTAATCATGAGATAATAGATAAAATCCAATCCAAAGACAATATATAAAATCTAATCATGATATAATAGATAAAATCAAATCATGAGATAACAGATAAACTCTAATCATTAGATAATAGATAAAATTTAATCCAGAGACAATATATAAAATCTAATCATGATATATATAGATAAAATCAAATCATGAGATAATAGATAAAATCTAATCAAGAGACAAAGGATAGAATCTAATCATGACATAATAGATAAAATCTAATCAAGAGACAATAGATAAAATCTAATCATGAGATAACAGATAAAATCTAATCCAGAGACAATACATAAAATCTAATCATGATATAATAGATAAAGTCAAATCATGAGATAATAGATAAAATCTAATCAAGAGACAAAGGATAAAATCTAATCACGGACATATAGATAAATCTAATCATGATATAATAGATAAAGTCAAATCATGAGATAATAGATAAAATCTAATTAAGAGACCAAGGATAAAATCTAATCATGACATAATAGATAAAATTTAATCATGACATAATAGATAAAATCTAATCAAGAGACAATAGATAAAAGATAATCATGAGATAATAGATAAAATCTAATCAAGAGACAGTAGATAAAGTTTTATCAAGTGACAATGACAAAATCTAATCAAGAGGCAATAGATAAAGTCTCTTCAAATGACAATTGATAAAGTTTGATCAGGAGACAGTTTCTGTCCTTGCAAAATGCAAGTTGGAATTTACAAACTTTATGAATTTTCTGCCAGATGTGTTCAGGTTTCTTTTGCCATTATTTTGTTAAAGTCTGAAGTCGTTTTTGTCAGGAAATTTCCGGCGATATCTGAGGAAGCGAATTCTCTGTCCTTGTTTTATAAGTCAAGTAGTATGTTTTGGTTAGTAGAGGAAGCTGCTTCTATTTAAAAGTATTTTGTATGTTTTCTTTAAGTCTGACTGACTTCTCATGCCACTTTTGACTAGTTCCGTTTTTTTTTTTTACCAATTTTTTGTGCAACTTGTAGTCCCAGGTGAGAGAATGCTTGTTCGAATGTTCTTAATTATAAGGGACTGGGTTCGTAAAGGAGAAAAATTAATCCATTATTAATAGCAATAAAAAAAATTTTCTGTTGGTGACCTGTCGAAACACCAAGTCTCAGAAGGTTATAGAAACCATCAATATTGACTGTTCTCATGCATTCACTCTATGCGCTTCGGAATTCCCGGTCTCGTCACTCCGGACAATTTTAATTTATTTAATCTAATTAAGAATGACTCCAAGACACCCAAGTGACATTGTCAGTCTCACGTGGGGTTTGACCGAAAGAACTTGGACAGCCAGTCTTCTTTGGGAAGCGTAGACCCTTAATTGCGTCGTAACTAGCCAGGTGACGCAAACAAATCGACCACAGTACTTCTAGGAGAAAATCGGCGCAAACGATAACGATCAGTTTGGCGGGCAGTAGAGCTGGGCACTGTCTCTTGAACGTGTGGCTGGGAAACGCCTGCAGAGCGGCCGGGCAATTTGACGCAGGTCCCAAAACCCGTTTTATTTCTTCCCACGAGAGCAATTCCGCGAAGTCCAGCGTGCGTTATTTAGAGTTAGTTGTCGCCTGTTTCAATTCCAATACCGTCCTGTGACCATTAAGTTTTCGAGGAAGAGATAACGAGGATGTGATGTAATGTTATTATAACCTCCGTCACTCGGCTGGTCGGGAGATGATGGGCTTTATAATCACGTTGACACTCGCGGCTTTGGTTCGGCCGTTTGCTTGTTTGGCGTCAGACGCTGATTTCGGGGGGAAAGAATCTTGTGCGTGCGGTTATAGTCTCTTTATTCAGGCTGGAAGTTCGTTCCTGTTTTATTTGAATTATCAGTGACAGAAATACTATTTCCACAGACATTCAGTCAGTGTTTTATATGCGAATAATTTTGGTTTATTGCTTTAAAAGTGGTTCTCCAATATTTAATGGGTAGGTCATAGCAGAAATTTGCAGGTAATGTACTAGCTTTTGTTAAACATACTCTCTCTCTCTCTCTCTCTCTCTCTCTCTCTCTCTCTCTCTCTCTCACACACACACATTTTTTTCTTTATTATATTTCCAAATCTGATTTGTTATAGTAATTCAGTATCCTTATATGTATAAAAATCTTTATAACTTGAATGTCTATTAAAATGAGTTCTCTCTCTCTCTCTCCTCGTCTATTTTTTAAAATTGAGTTCTCTTTCTTCTCTCTCGCTCTCTCTCTCTCTCTCTCTCTCTCTCTTCTCTCTCTCTCTCTCTCTCCCCCCTTGTATTTCAGCGGGTCGGTGCGTATTACCATCTGTGCATGGGTATTCAGCTCACAAGCGGTCACCATCGCCCTGTTACCTCGTATTGCTACGCTGCCTATCAGTTGGAGTTAATGGATGATGGGAGAGCAGAGCATTCAAAAGGGGGGGAAGGGTTTGGACGTAGCTTGGCTGGACAGGGGGAGGGAGAGGGTTGCTGTGTGATGGTGTTTTTCATAATTTTATTGAGTGGGATTCATTAAAGTAATGTAACGTTTACACTTAGAATTGACGCTATGTACTAAAGCTAAAGTAGGCCTATGTTCTGTAGTGAAAAACCAGTGACCGATGCTTGATGGAAATCATCTTGAATTTGTGAGAAGGTAAAATTTTTGCGCTCACGCTAACCACACCACCAACCTCCCTTTCCTCCCCTCCAATCACCACCCCTATCCTCCTCAAGCAACACTTCTTCTTCCCACCGTTATCCCTACATTAAGGGGTCGGTTGCCTGGTGCGCCTTCTCCACTGCCTTCTATCAAAGACACCATCCTCCACCAAAGCTCTCCTCTCCATATCTCCCTTCACTTTATCTCGCCTCCTAATTCTCTCTCCCTCTCGATCTTCTTCCTCTAACAGGTTCCTCCCAAGCCCTCTTCACTCCCTCCTCGTCATCCATCCTCAACACATGCCCATACCATCTCTATCGTGACCTCTTATCACCTCTGTAATCTTTACTAAGCCTGTCCTTCATCTTATTTCATCATTTTCCAATCTCTCAGGCAGCGAAATTCCCATAATCCACCTCAGCATTCTCATCTCTGTTCTCTCAAGCTTTCCTCCCTCTTTTCTTCTTAGTGCCCATGTTTCTGCTCCATACATGAACACCTCCTCCCGAAATTGAAATCACAGCTACGCCCTTAGCAGAGGGAACTGATTAGATGAAGGAAGAGCCAGGACATATTGAAGGACAGTTTTGCGGTGTCAGTTCTTATTCAATCATCTAATGTCGCGTAGCTAGCTCGAAAAAACAGAATGAACAACCTTTGGAATGTTTAATGTCGTGGTATGCCACTCAGATGTCGAGGGTTTGCGTCTTCCTCAGGACGATGAAAAATCACTGGCTCTGTATCATGATATGATCAGTTTTTTGGATGAGTCATTTATCCAGTTGCTTATTTTTTCCGCCATGATAAGTAATAATATAGAAAAAATGGCAATTTTATATATTAGAAGTATAATGGTTATAGTGAAACCATTACTATATTCAGAGCTTTTAGCTGAACCTCTGAGACTGGAGATGTGTCTAGACTGAAATGGCTGATGAAATCCAGCCAGCAAAAGAAACTTCTCAAGTGAGTTGTCTGTAATGTTCTATCTCTTGAGACTCAACATCTTAGCACCCAGACCTTCTTGGCAACTCTTGTACTCTGTATGCAGTGATTACTGAAACAGGGCTTCTCATAGGATGAGAATTGGTGCTCAATACACTAGCCTCTCAAAATTTGTTCGATTATGTGGCTCAAACTTGGGCCATATTCAGAATTCAATATATGGGTGTTTCTTTCAGAGCAAAGCATTCTCTGTGCCTCATATTTTGCTCATATTCTTCTTTCGATGACCTCACTTCCCCGTCTTAATTAATACCCCTATACCTTCCTTTATCTTTTCAACTAATAAAGGCAGAACAGCGTGCTCGGGTATTTCAGGATTTTCGAAGTCCAGTCCAAATTGCGTGGCTGGAACCTTTCTTTTTCACCAGAGGTAATTTTGTAATAACCGTGAGAGAAAAACTCATTTAACATTACTGTCTCACGCTTTCCTATAACCTTTCTTGTCATTATCATATATTGATTAGCTTCTATTTTCAGTGATAACTGAGTCTTACCAGTTTTCACCTCTCTATAGAATTTTCATTTTAGTTATTAAAATACTGATGCTGGTTGTCTCAATTTAGGTTTTAAAGTTTAACATTATTTTCTAAGCATAGACACTGGAATCCCAGTGGTAATACCATCTAATCGAAAATTAAGAATTGCTCTGTAAATCGGTTTTTCCGAAATCAGGATGACAGGGACTTAAGATTTCTATTAATTTTCCATCGATTATTCGTACTCTTGAATTTAGTGTTTGCTGTATATTTTGTTTTGATTTCCACATCGAACGTTATGCGGCGTATAATGAAAATGTAAAAGGTGAAATTCATCATAACGAATGTTGCTAAGTATCTCATGAGTGAACATTACGAAGACCAAAGCGAAATAAAGACCTAGTGGTGTTAGAAGAAAGACTAGTTATATACATAGAAACGAAGATAGAACATGATCGATATCAAATGTACGAGATTCATTCAGTTTCATGAAGAGCTGATCCCTTTGGCGAGGACAGTTTATAATGTGCGCATATCCTGGTTCTTAGTGATGTGTATTGTGGGCAACCAATAACGAGCTTGTTGCTCGTAGCCGATATGTAAACAAACGAACGCTTGGGTACGAATTACCAAATGTAAAGAGGACCTCTGGCTATCTTATCATCTCTTCCCCTTCCCAAATGTTTGTTGATTTTGTTGCAGAGAGAATGAAGTTGCTTGTGGACACTCAGCTTGTATGGAGCGAGGAAGACCCCTGCGGAGCGTCGTTGCTCTCCGCTGCTTCCTGGTTTCATTTGCTCTCCTGCTTGGCATCACTACCTGTACCGAACTGTAATGTCAAACTCGGTTGTTTCTTGTTTCTGTTTATTCTTCTGGTCTCGGGAACTAAGAAATATAGACTTTGTTTGTTACGTGCATATATTGTTTTGAGCTGGAACACAAGAGATACCAAAACAATCTCTCTCTCTCTCTCTCTCTCTCTCTCTCTCTCTCTCTCTCTCTCTCTCTCTCTCTCTCTCGTTCCTCGTTGGACAATAAACTGTAGGTCCCGTTGGTAGGTACCATTGGTTCCTAGCCACTTGAAATATATCTAATCCTCCGGGCCAGCCCTAGGAGAGCTGTTAATCAGCTCAGTGGTCTGGTAAAACTAAGATATGCTTAACTTTCTCTCTATCTCTCTCTCTCTCTCATCCCTATATATATATATATATATATATATATATATATATATTATATATATATATATATATATATATACACCCATCAAAAGCTGGTACTTATTTACGGTTGTGTGTACTTGTGAACGATATATATATAATATATATATATATTATATATATATATATATATATATATATATATATATATAGTGATACAGGGCACAGGGAACTACTCCAAAGCGACATAATTAGAGGAAGACTTACGAAAACCACACATCACTAGGCTGTCTTTTTTATTATTTTGTGGTGGTTTCCTTCCATTTAGTTCCTTGCTGTCTCACCTCTAGGTTGGTTGTGTTTTTATTTTTATCTATTTCATTTTTACTCTAATATATTTTAAATGAACTTTTTAGACTATACTTTTAACATTTTTAAGTTTTTATCTTTTCTTATGTGCAGCCTAGAAAGATGTAATTCTGTAAATAATTACAAAACGTTCGGCAAGAAAATAATAAAAAGACAGCCCAGTGATGTGTGGTTTTCGTCCGTCTTCCTCTAATTAGATATATATATATAATATATAGTTACTAGTAATATGTGTGTGTATTTTTTTTGGTCGAGGCATCCAGCCGGAAGTGACAACAAAGGGAGATAACTGAAGCACCTTTAAACCGGCAATTGACTTATGGGCAATACCTTTAAAGATGCCTTTGTTATCCTCCTCTATTGTAACTTCTGGTTGAGATCTATAGCCACCTCATATACATACTACATACATACATATATATATATATATATATATATATATATATATATATATATATATACATATATACATATACATATATATATTTATTTATTTATTTATTTATTTATTTATTTATTTATGGGGGTACAATCCACAGTGATGTAAATCCTTCTGAAGTTTTATGAAATATCTAATTTCTTGTACAGCAAATCATAGCTTTCGACCATCAGCTGTGATCTTGTTCACTGTATCACACAAGTGTAACAAGCGTTTCTAATCAGGGTACGAAGGCAAGTTGGGATAAACGCAAAGAAAAGTCTTGCTCTACTATGATTCCTTTCATCTTTCGTAGATGGAAATGTCCTATCTTATATTTTTGTAACTCATTTGTTCAAACGTACATGCATACTTATTGCTATCACCATTGATTCTGATCATTTTTAAATTTTTTTTCTATTATCTCAAATCAGGTGGCTTTCGCATTCTTTCCTTATTGTTTAACATGAAGAACATTATATTTTATCATAATGAAAGGAACGTTGATAATGTCAGTTGCCCCTGTACCTCAATTTATCGTTAATCCGTTTTCCCTAAAATGTGAAAGCTGTGAAGATATACATACCGGGCAGTCACAGCAAAGACCAGTTAAGTTCCCTGTGAAGAAAACAAAACCTTCTCGGTCTCATAAGCAGTGCATCGATTACCTCTACATTCAAAACACATTTCGCCTCCATCCTTTGCTGTGCTCTTGTGCTCCCTAAACGTTTAGGATTTAGTTCTAACACTTCAAACACTGTCTAGGCGGCTCTCCTCCTTGGTCTCTTCTCCTTCGCGATTTTCTCCTGTTGCCTCTAATGACGAAAACCCTTTGAATCTCACGGAACTGACTTCTACCCTTCTCTTCTTTACCGGTTTCCTGCAGCATCAAGTTCCTCGTCGGACGAGTGGTTTACGTGCTCGCCTACCGATTCGATAGTCCCGAGTTCGATTCCCTGCTCTGCCAACGTGAAATCAGTAGTATTTATTTCTGGTGATTAGAAATTCATTTTCGATATAATGTGGTTCGGATCCCACAATAAGCTGTAGGTCCCGGTGCTAGTGAACCGATTGGTTCCAAGCCACGTAAAAATATCTAATCCTTCGTGCCAGCCCTAGGAGAGCTGTTAATCAGCTTAGTGGTCTGGTGAAACTAAGATTTACTTAACTGCAGTATCAGACTCTGTCGTTTCAGTTTAATCTTTGTAAATTATGTAGATAGTTCCTTTCAAATGTTTAAATCTCTTCCCTTCAGTCGCGTTGAAGAGGCACACGTCACTTCTCTAAAGAAGAGTTGGCGATGTCGTCTTGTCGTATGTTCCTGTTTGTTTCCCCGTTCGTAAATTGTTCCCCCTTTCTCTGTGATTAATTGAACAGTTCCAGTCTTCGGCATCCATAGGAACATTCACACTCGGGCTTTGTGGACGTTCACCTTCAGCGTTGTCATTTCACACACTCAGACACCGTTGCCAATCTCAGCAACTTTCCTTCTCAATGATCAACCAGTCACGACTTCTTTATATTTCCTTGTCTGCTCAAAAAAACAAAAGAAAAAATAAAGTCTTGTAATAACGTAATGAAAGCAATCGATCAACCATCTACATATTCTTAAGTGAGCCTTGCTTTTATGATTTGTCATCACCTTTCACAGATTTCCATTTGAAGTTCTAAACTATAAACCCTCTTAACTGTGTCAAAAATATCCTGAGGCAAACTTAATCAACGTTACCATTCGGTATAAAAGGCTATCAGAATATCAATTTTACATAAAACAAGGAAAATTACGTTCATATATTTTCATTGGTTACTATATACTTTTTAATGATCTTTGAGTAACAAAGTTATGGTTGAAGAGTGTTTACTTCGGTAAGCACAGGAATGGGATTTGATTAGTATTCCCCGAATCGTTTTTCTGTTATTTAGATTCCTTACTTTCAGTGATTTCTTCGCTGTGTGTGTTGCTGATGTGTCCGTGTCTCACAAAAAATCACAACTAGCTTTGAACGTTTTTAGTTTTATATATATATATATATATATATATATATATATATATATATATATATATATATATATATATATATATATATATAAACTAAAAACGTTCAAAGTTGCTCATCTTCTTTGTTTAATCAGTCCCAAGCAGATATATAGTATAACTGTCTGTCTTCGTATTTTCCAAAATATTCATTATGTCTTTATACGTATAACAGTGCTTAAATTGTGTGACCATCTCCACCTTTCTGTTAATGACTGAAGATCATTTCATCACGTGATTAAAAATCTGGAGGACCCGCGATTGAGGAACTGGATGGGAAGAAAAGGGGTTGGGGGGTTGTGTGGAGAGAGAGAGATAAGAGGAGAGAAGAGAGAGAGAGAGAGAGAGAGCGAGAGAGAGAGAGAGTATTAATAATCACGACCACTAAAAATACACAATTTTCCTATGTTGAACTATTCATGGACTTTTATATTGACTTCATAATGGTCCCTTGTCTTCAGGGATCGGTAACAGAGCGTAATTGGGAGGGAAGGTTGAGTGGAATGCAGGAGGGGTCTACCCTCCCCACTGTCCCCAGGTGATAGATCAGGATGCCAAGGGGCCTACAGCCCCATTCCCCAACACTCAAGGACCCCCATCTTTAAAGTTCATTCCCCCACTCCCCCTTCCTCTCCCACCCAATCAAGCCCACTGGAACCAGGGTTCGGGGGATGGGATGGGTGGTCATATCATTATTATCTATTCTTGGCACTCAGAAGTTTTTTAACTTCAATGCAAAGCAATATAGAATTTTCTCACGATCAAATTACCAGTCTGTATTTGACAAACACGATTCCGTCTTTCCTTGTTCAGTCTCGGTACGTCCTTTCTCTCTCTCTCTCTCTCTCTCTCTCTCTCTCTTAATTTTTTAAAAGCTGTTCAGCCTTTAGAAGAGCGTGCCCTACTTCATGCTCTAATTTGGCTGATTTCCAGGAGGCCCCCTTTAGAAATCCACGTGGATTGCTTTTTATTCACCTGCCTTCGGGCTCGACTTGCCTTCGAAAGTCTCGTGAAGGCTATTATGCGCTTTTTGAAGATCCGATTCCAATGTCATTTCAGAATTTCTGTCCGGTTCGTGCGCGGCGCAAATTCTTAATTGATATATTTCCCTCATTTAAATATTCTATTCACCTGACTCCTTAAAAGTTTCGTAACCCCAGCGTTTCATTTGTTTCGAAAACTTACACATTTATTTTAGTTGACTAGTGAAAATACTGAATTAGTTTCGTTTGAAACTTTCATTAGAATGAGGGGCTGAATTTCCACCATAAATTGTGTGATGATGAGGGATTCTTAGAGAGAGGTCACCCGGAAGCCAAATATACGCTACTCGACTCCTCGGGGCAACAAAAGAATCGGAAGATCCAGACCTGTTGGATGGAAGGGGATCTGGAAAAAGTGGAGGTTTATGGAAGAGCAGTGAGAGGAAAGACAGGAATGGCTGAATGTCACAGGGACCCTTTTCTTCGCGTGGCATTGGAGGCAGTGATGACGATGACGATTATAATGATGTTCAGAGTACGTTAATTTTCACGAACAGAAATGTCTCTACTTGTGTGAAATGTAGGTAGGCTCTGCTTAAGATTGTTCCAATGATATTTTTAGCGGCGGCATTCAGCCCTCCTGTACGTGTTAGCTTGTCTTTCACATTTCTACAAGGTGACCATATTATAGAAAGAATTCAGGGCGCAAAACGCCCATTTCTAGCCCAGATCCAAAAAGAACAAGGAAAATGGAAAAGCATCACACAGAGGGGTGGGGTTTAATCTATTTAAGGTAATGTAGTTTATAAGTCTTAGGAATGACAGAAGGGGGAGAAGAAAGCTAGGGTTTAGCTGTAGAAGGAATTGAATCCTCTCTGAACAAATTTCCACCCCCGTAAAAATGGGGGAAAATCCTACAGAGAGACCATTTATTGTCTCAGGAGTGGGACTTGCCACTTGACCTTCTCAAGTCAGCTCGATTGCTTGAGTATTGAGAGTTCTTGGTGTCATAGTACCATGAAAAACGAAATGAACTGGTTTATTACCTTTAGATGTATTTGCATCACCAACTAATGTTCCAATAAAGACAACTAGGATACATCGATTATCGTTGGCTTACAGCACACTGTACTCCATGATTTTGCATGCTTTGTGCATAATACAGGTCTTCCTCAAACAAATGTGCGCGTATACCACACCATGTCGCAGCTACTGTTGGTCAACGTGCCTCCAGAAATGAAACCTTTAATCTTCCTTTCTTTGTATCTTAAATATTTCTTTTTTACTTTTGTACAGCGCTTACGTAAGTTAAATTTCAACAAAGTACTTTCGTCGTCAGTACCCCATGCCGCTGTATTGTTTGATCATTTCTGATCAGTCAGTCACAACTGATGAAAATTGTGTAAAGAACATCAGCTTTTTTGTTCTTCATCTTTTTGTCTACAGATCTGAGACCCCACATTCAGTATGTACACTAGACCCTTTGCGATCCCCACTAATGAATACACAAAGTATGCTGTACATTGTCTTTCATGCATATATCCAAGTGCCAGGATGTAGCTATCGACTTTTGATATGCCAAGCTAATGGAGACATGAGAATCAAAAAGACTTTCCAGAAACAAGTTATTTTTTCCTTTCCTATAATATAACCTCATTGGCAAGCTCCCCACATCGTCCTTCTGTAGCAGCCGAAGCACTGTGCTCCAGATCCAACTACAGAAGTGATGCTTGTGAAACATCGTAGCATATTTGTGGTGCTTTATGCTGGGTGAGAGAAATTTTTGGCTTCTTTGCTTCGATACTTTTGAAATGGTAATTTTTCTCTCGTCGTCTTTTTGTAAGACTGCAACTTGCCGAATAGTTGTCTATTCTCTAAAGAAAAAGGTTTTTGTTTATACTCGGAAGAAAAAGGTTTTTGTCTAAACTCTGAAGAAAAAGGTTTTTGTTTAAACTCTGAAGAAAAAGGTTTTTCTTTAAACTCTGAAGAAAAAGGTTTTTCTTTAAACTCTGAAGAAAAAGGTTTTTGTTTAAACTCTGAAGAAAAAGGTTTTTGTTTAAACTCTGAAGAAAAAGGTTTTTGTTTAAACTGTGAAGAAAATTTTTTTGGTCTAAACTGAAGAAAAAGGTTTTTGTCTAAACTCTGAAGAAAAAGGTTTTTGTCTAAACTCTGAAGAAAAAAGTTTTTGTCTAAACTCTGAAGAAAATTTTTTTGTTTAAACTCTGAATAAAAGGGTTTTTGTCTAAACTCTGATTAAAAATCTTTGTCTAAACTCTGAAGAAAAAGGTTTTTGTCTAAACTCTGAAGAAAAGGGGTTTTGTCTAAACTCTGAAGAAAAAGGTTTTCGTCTAAACTCTGAATAAAAGGGTTTTTGTCTAAACTCTGAAGAAAAAGATTTTTGTCTAAACTCTGAATAAAAAGGTTTTTGTCTAAACTCCGAAGAAAAAGGTTTTTGTCTAAACTCTGAATAAAAATGTTTCTGTCTAAACTCTGAAGAAAAGGTTTTTTCTAAACTCTGAATAAAAAGCTTTTGTCTAAAATTTTCTGAAGAAAAAGAATTTTTGTCTAAACTCTGAATCAAAAAAGCTTTTGTCTAAACTCTCCTCCCAAGAAATTTTTTGTCAAACTTGAATTTTTTAAAAAGTCGTCTAAATCTCAAGAAAAGGGTTTTTTAAATAAAATAATAAAAAGTTTTTCTAACTCTGAAAAGAAAAAGTTTTTGTCTAAACTCTGAAGAAAAAGTTTTTATCTGAAACTCTGAAGGAAAAAAGGTGGTTTTTGTCTAAAAACTGAATAAAAAGCTTTTGTTTTTTCTAAACGTGGAAACGAAAAAGGTTTTTTGTGTTTTTTTTCTAAACTCTGAACTAAAAAGTTTTTGTCTAAAACTCTGAATAAAAAGTTTTTTGTCTCACTTTTTCTGAAAGAAAAACGTGTTTTTAAATGAATAAAAGGCTGTTTTTCTGAATTTTTCTGGAAAGAAAAAGGTTTTTGTTTAAACTCTGAAGAAAAAAGGTTTGTCTAAACTCTGAAAAGAAAAAACTTTTGTCTAAAACCGAAATGAACAAGGTTTTTTGTCTAACTCTGAAGAAAAGGTTTTTGTCTAACTTCTTCCTGCAAAATCTTTTTGTTTTTCAAACTCTGAATAAAAATAAAAAAGGTTTTTGTCTGAACTCTGAAGAAAAAGGTTTTTGTCTAAACTCTGAAGAAAAAGGTTTTTTGTTAACCTCTGAATAAAAAGGATTTTTGTCTAAATCTGATAAAAGTTTTTGTTTTTCTAAACTCTGAATAAAAATCTTTTTGTCTAAACTCTGAATAAAAAGGTTTTTGTCTAAACTCTGAAGAAAAAGGTTTTTGTCTAAACTCTGAATAAAAGGTTTTTGTCTAAACTCTGAAGAAAAGGGTTTTTGTCTAAACTCCTGAAAGAAAAGGTTTGTTTTCTACTCTGAAGAAAAGGATTTTTGTCCTAAACTCTGAAAAAGAAAAAGGGTTTTTTTTGTTTTAAACTCTGAATCAAAAGGTTTTTGTCTAAACACTGAAAAAAGAAAAGGTTTTAGTTTTGTCTAAACTCTGAAGAAAAAGGTTTTTGTCTAAACTCTGAAGAAAAGGAGTTTTTGTCTAAACTCTGAAGAAAAAGGTTTTTGTTTAAACTCTGAATAAAAAGGTTTTTGTCTAAACTCTGAATGAAAAGTTTTTTGTCTAAACTCTGAAGAAAAAGTTTTTGTCTAAACTCTGAGAAAAGGGGAGTTTTTGTCTAAACTCTGAAGAAAGGTTTTTTGGTCCTAATCTCTGAAGAAAAAGGTTTTTTGTCTAAACTGGAAGAAAAGGTTTTTTGCTAAACTCTGAAGTAAAAAAAAAGGTTTTTGTCTAAACTCTGAAGAAAAAGGTTTTTGTCTAAACTCTGAATAAAAAGCTTTTTGTCTAAACTCTGAAGAAAAGAGTTTTTGTCTAAACTCTGAATAAAAAGGTTTTTGTCTAAACTCTGAATAAAAGGTTTTTGTCTAAACTCTGAAGAAAAAGGTTTTTTGTCTAAACTCTGAAGAAAAAGGTTTTTGTCTAAACTCTGAAGAAAAAGGTTTTTGTCTAAACTCTGAAGAAAAAGGTTTTTGTCTAAACTCTGAATAAAAAGGTTTTTGTCTAAACTCTGAAGAAAAAGGTTTTTGTCTAAACTCTGAAGAAAAAGGTTTTTGTCTAAACTCTGAATAAAAAGGTTTTTGTCTAAACTGAATAAAAAGGGTTTTTGTCTAAACTCTGAAGAAAAAGGTTTTTGTCTAAACATTGAAGAAGAAGGTTTTTGTCTAAACTCTGAAGAAAAAGGTTTGTCTATACTGAAGAAAAAGGTTTTAGTGTATACTCTGAAGAAAAAGGTTTTTGTCTACATTGAAGAAAGGTGTCTATACTCTAAGAAGAAAAAAGGTTTTTGTCTACATTGAAGAAAAGGTTTTGTCTATACTCGGAAAAAAAGAGTTTTTGCCTATACTCTGAAGAAAAAAGTTTTTATCAGCTAACATCTGTCTTGATGAGGACTACGTCAAGGTTTTCGTTAAATCAAAGAGCTAGTAAAATCTGATACCGGTTGCAAAGATTTATTTTTCAAAGTAATATTACCATTAAACACGTTGTGTAAAAGTTCGACCGAAAATGTCCATCCGCCTGTGGTGGTCGCGCATGGTAACACTGCATTCCGGGCTTTGAATATTTACGCTGTGTAAGTTTTAGGTAAATAAAAGGATATGTTGGTGTACATTTGTAACTGAAAAGTGTTTTAATAATTTACTGTATGTGAATTACACCGTTAATATTCGAAATAGGATGTTATTTAAAGCCCGGGACGCAGTGCTACCATGCGAAAGCACCACAGGCGGATGGACAGATGGAAAAAAACAGAGTATATATTGAAATTTGGCAGGATGACACGTGCGAAGTGATAGCCTAATTTTCTAGTCAAGAATGTTTGACAGGTGTTTATAAAATTGAAAGAATTCTAACATATTTACGCTTACAAATTTTAGGTGACAAATTTCAGTGTGATACATGATGTAACTGATCTAATTTAATAAGTATGTATATATACACATATATATATATATATATGTGTGTGTGTGTGTGTGTATATATATACTATGTATGTATACACATATTGAAGTGTTTAAAGTTCCGTGTACCTTTTCCTAGTCATTGTCTCTGCAGCATTTTGGACAATGCCATGGTAGGTCTCTCTCTCTCTCTCTCTCTCTCTCTCTCTCTCTCTCTCTCTCTCTCTCTCTCATCGATTTACCAAGGTGTTGCCGATGCTTCCAGGTTTCTTTCTTTCTCTTCCCTTCTCCTTTTGCCAGAGAAATCAGGATGCTGTTTCCGAGTGAGAATGAATCCGTCGGTTATAGATGGACCCTTTGCGAACTTTCATTTTTCAGGTAAAATCTTCTTTCTATTCTTCTTCTTCTTCTTCTTCTTCTTCTTCTTATTATTATTATTATTATTATTATTATTATTATTATTATTATTATTATTAAGCTCCTAATAAACCCTATAAAAATCTTGAAAGTTTTTTAAGATTTCTGGAGAGACTTGTCTACCCTGAGGTAATTTTATTATACTTTTATGATGCGACGGTCGGAATATTGCTGTTCATCTTTGCTAGTTGCCTTGTAGCTTACTATATTAGACAGAAACTTCAGTGCTATTAAAGTTTTTGTCCCGGACCTTGGCATTTATCACTGGCCCTGTTTGAAGAAGTTTGCCTCTTCGCGGGCTCAACTGGGAAGCCCAGGGACCGTGGTTATCCAAGTTATCCAAGGGGACCTACTCCCGCCCTTCCTTTAGAAGTGTGGGTACCCCTTTCTGGAAAATGTGACCTCTACCCGTATCAGATTGGGTATTTATCTTTTTTTTATGCTTATCATTCATATTACATTTTCTAATAACTTACTTGCATGTGTTATAGGAATTATTTTGCACGATCTTTGATAGGAAGGTGGAAATAGGGTCTCAGCATCAAAAGTGTCTTGCAATGGACAAAATTTGACCAACGTCCCGAAAATTTATTAAGTTTTGGAAAAACTAAATCTTTGACTCCGGAGAGTTATAATTGGCTCCAGTATGGATTCTACATCTTCATGGAACTTTAGAAAGTACGAGCTGTGTTTTGCGGTTTTTTCCATAACTAAATTAAATCAATTACAATAATAGAGGCCTATCCCTTGGGGCGATTCCGGAGGGACTCTTTGGTTACCAGTGTTGCCTTGAGCCCTCTGGTGCTTTCCTGAGAAGAGTTAAGGCCTTTTTTTCTTTCTTTTCCTTTTACATAAAGTGGGGCTCTTTCCTGGCTTAATTGTGGAGACCAAGGGCCCCTGTTGTCCAAGGGGATCTGCTCATGCCTTCCCTGTACAAGCCTGTAAGAGACAGGGCAGGGTGTCCCATCCTCGCCAATGTGTCTTCTGTCCATTTCAAATGGGTATTTGTTTCTTATTTTTGTATGCATGTCATTTGGTATTACCTTTTTTTAAATGATTTTGAATGATATTATTGAAACGCCAAATTGGGTCCCAAGAGTTTAAGATTAGCATGTCGGGGGAGTGCCAAAATCGTTCGACAGCAAGTCTGAAGAGGCCATTTGGCCAAAAATTGAGTCAGTTTTATTTTTTGAGGACGTCTGGACTCCTCTAACTTAACTTAATGACTCATTATTTCCTTCCCCCCCCCCACCCTCTCTCTCTCTCTCTCTCTCTCCTCCTCTCTCTCTCTCTCGTCCGGCTCCTCAGCTCTCGCAACATTTCTCCTCTCTCTCTAGCTTCTCTCCCCGCACTGCTCTCTTCCCCATCCTCATCCTCTCTCTCTATCTCTCTCTCTCTCTCTCTCTCTCTCTCTCAGTAAAATAGGAGATATTACCGGTTATTGTTTTTTATTTATATTTTAATTTTGGGGGGAGGCGCGAAATTTAAATGGAAGCTTCTTGATGTAGCTCCTGGGAGGTGGAAATCTAGTTGGAAAATATCCTCATATTGTTTGTTTTTATTCACTAAATTTCTTCGTCTAACTTCCGTCCGTTTTCAGTAAAACATGCGGGAGCGTAGCAGAAGCTAATCATCTCAGCAATCAAGGTATAAAGATTAGTTTCGACTTTGCTGTACATTTTCCTGTTACGTTTTTGTACGTAGAATCGAAATCAGCCTATCACCAACATGATAATAATAATGAAGAAGAAGAAGAAGAAGAAGAAGAAGAAGATGAAAAATCGAGCAGTCAGATCATTCCAAATAATTGAAACACGTGCAAGAATAGACATTTATTAGAGGAGCTAATGCCAAACGGCATAAATACAATAATGAAATGGTTGGAATCCATATTGGCCAAGGTTGCTTCTACAGGAAGAATTTGAGCAGATGAGCAGATCCCCTTAGACACCCAGGTTCCTTTGGCTCCACAATCAATCTCATCAAAAAAAGTCCATTTTTCCGAAGTGTCAACTCCCCATCTTTCCCAAAAAGGTTGTCAATTTTCTTCAAAAATTCACACGTAACATTTTACGTAATTATGTTAACGGACAGACTGACAAGCAAGCAAACAGACCGAACTAAAGCATCAAATCCCTGGCTGAGATCGAAAATCACGGAGAGTATTGACACATTCTGCTTATATGAAGAATTGGAACATTGTGGATCCACGACTTCAAGCAAACTTACGTTTTAATTCGTGAATGTACGGGAAAAGACAATGGCAAATATAACAATTTGGTCTAGTAAATTGTAATTGTTGACAGATTTAGCAAACCTGAACACTATGAATTGATTTGTGGCAGGTGTCAGGACGTCAAGAGAGTACACCTGACGTCAAGGGGGTTCGGAGTACAAAACTGTACGAATGAAGGTCCGGGTCTTGAAAGATATCCTGATTAGATATCTTCCTATGTAATGAGTGAGTTGCCATTCATCTGTTTAAGTTAAGCGGGTCAGTGGACAATAAAAAGCATTTATCTCGCTGCCGTGACAAATGTGATATCAACCTGTCACGTGAACTATTGGCATCATGCAAAGCTTACGAGGCAACAGCCAGAGTCATTGACATTTCGCAAGTGACGTGTTTGGGCGCTCACTGTATGCACATAATTAAACTGTGTCTATATATAAATAAAAGTGTAAAGTCTCAGGAAGAAGCGTATGAAAACACCAAAGGCTTAGTTTTTAAAGGCCTTATCAAGCAAATAATGGATACAGTACAAAATAAAAGAATAACCATGTTTGTTTTGGAAAAACCATATTGAATTAAGAATAGCTGAGTAATAAACGCTGTTATTACTATTATCAAAACAAACTCAAGCAAACCGTGTTTCTAATAGGTAATTATAAAAAGATGAGAGTATTACCTAGAACCGAGGTCATTATGAATCATAGGGTGCTCTCTCCACGTATTGCCACACATACCCTTTGACTGATCAACTGAGCTTAAGCTTGTCAAATCGATTTAGTTCTTAGTCTGGTGATGCCCGAAACTCCATTCGAATTACCAACAGCTTATGAGATACAAATACTGTTTCGACAAATAAGTAAAAGATACACTGAAGTTTCTTTGGCGCAATCTAGTTTTCTGTGCAGCGTATAATGCTGTATGAATCTTAAAGCCTCGGCCCGGTTAGGCTGTGCAGTTGGCACCTATAGCGGTGCCTATGCACGATCATTGCTACCTACAACCTTAAATGAAATCAAATCTACTGAGGCTAGAGGGCTGCAATTTTTTATGTTTGATGATTGGAGGGTGGATGATCAACATAACAATTTGCAGCCCTCTAGCCTCAGTCGTTTTTAAGGTCTGAGAGCGGACATAAAAAGTGCGGACGGACGGACAAATAGCCATCTCAATAGTTTTCTTTTACAGGAAACTAAAAAGTAACGACCACTGTTGGTTATTCAAACTGTCACTGCTACATTTAAAACTTGACTTTTGAGTAGTGGCTAAACCCCTGAGCAGTAAAACTTCCGTGAAATTATAGCAGCTTCATAGACCTCCAAAGAATGTTCATCAGTAATGCATAGAAACCCTCTACAAACGTGGTAGCATATTTCTGTCTGTCACCCCTTCTCCCGCTTTCAGGCAATGACAGCCCTTCGTTAGTGACACCACTTTCGCGCCATCTATGCAAGCAAACTTCTGAAGGTCTTCACCGCTTCCTCCCCTTACATTTATACATATTTCACCACACTCTATAATTTATATTAGATATAGATATATATTATTTATATCTATATATTATATATATATATATATATATATAGTTAATTAATAAGCATTTATGGATTTTTTATCGAAAATATTTTTCTCGTCATATTACTCTTGCATTTAACGGAAATGGTTCGTGGAAATGTTACCATTCCGGAGTTTTTCCAAGTGTATTCATACGATGAAATTGCTTGCCCACGTCTGTGGTGCAGGTTCTGCTCACGCTTGCTAGACCCGTGGGTTGCTCTTGGCCCACTACCAAGTAGCCAACGTAATTGGACGTTCATTTATCAACCTTATCCCTAATAAGTAACAAGGGAACCTGCAAACTGTTAAAAGTCCAAAAGACATTTGGTATAGTATATATATATATATATATATATATATATATATATATATATATATATATATATATATATATATATATATATATATATATATATATATATATGTGTGTGTGTGTGTGTGTGTGTGTGTGTGTGTGTGTACATACATACATATTTACATATATATGTATATTGTGTGGGTGTGCATAATGTGTACCTGCATGAATGTTCTCGTGCTCTTTTCAGTCCTTAATTTATTTTTTATTCCTACAATTTTCATTACTTGTCGCCAATTTGAAAGAATATTTAAAAACTGTTGCTAAGGGAGCGTGAACCTTTAATCCGATGAGTAACGGTCCATAAAAATGTTCTCACGACACAAATATGACCTCCAGTGTCAGTGATGATCCGCTGTAGTATACTATAATATATTTTTTGATGATGTGCCGCCAAGGGTTTCATTTAGGCATGTCCACCTTTACCATACTGACCACATC